>NW_026883605.1:0-50017 GCF_032173495.1 Musca vetustissima
GCTACTGATGTGGAAAACGCAGCGTATAGGGCAACCCTGCAGACAGTAGCAACACGTAACGTGATGGAGAATTATCGGGAGTAAAGGAGAGAGGAGAAACGTGTTTTCAGAAAAATGAAGAAAGAACAAGAAAAACGTGAGCCTGAGCAAATCGAGATGTGCAGGAGTCAGAATGAAGTCCGGAAATTTTACCAATGAGTAAAACACCAAACCGAAGGCTTTGGTGCAGGCACATCCTCCTGTAGAGATGAAGAAGGAAACCTGGTGACAGATACAGAAAGCGTGTTGAGGATCGGGAAGGAGCATTTTGAAAAGCTTCTGGTATCAAATACTGGCGTTGAAGAAGATACCCCAGAACCAATAAGAGATGATGGTATAGAGTGTATACCACCTAGCCAAGATGAGGTCATAAAAACAATTAATCGGCTCAAGAACAAGAAATCAGCAGGAACCGATGGGTTACCAGCCGAATTATTCAAGACTGTTGGCCAGATGCTGGTCAGGAGCATGCACCAGCTGATTAGCACAATTTGGCTAGATGAATGCATGCCCAATGATTGGAATCTCAGCATCCTGTGTTCCGTGCACAAAAAAGGGGACAAGACGATATGTGCCAACTATAGAGGACATTCCTGCAAAATTAATACGGCTATGCAGGATAACTTTAGGTGGCACAAGATCAGCAGTTAATGCAGGAAAGGACCTATCGGAGCACTTCAATACCGAACGAGGATTCAGACAAGGTGACAGTTTGTCGTGTGATCTTTTAAACATCCTACTGGAAAAGGTCATACGAGACGCAAAGGTGAACAGAAATGGCACTCTGTACACCAAACAACACATGTTACTCGCCTACGCCGATGACATCGATATAATGGGTCGAACATTGCGAGCGGTAACAGCCACCTTTGAACAAATTGAAAAGGAGTCTGCCGGGGTGGGTCTCGCAGTAAACGGCAAGAAGACCAAGCTGATGGTATCAACGCGCAAGACGTCCAGTAGACTTGGACCAACTGTGGAACTTGAGAACGAATAAAATAAATAAAACGAATGACATCAGTTTTGAATTTCGGAGAAGGATTGTGATGGCCAGCCGATGCTACTATGGTCTGAGCAAACAACTCAAAAGCAAGGCCACCTCCCGTCAGACCAAAATCACACTTTAGCAGACGCTGATACTAGCCGTGCTATAATATGGATCAGAAGCGTGAGTACTTGCGCAAGCAGATGAGACAGTTCTTGGGGTGTTTGAAAGAAAAATTATCCGAAAGATCTACGGGACAATCTGTGTCGACGGTGAATATCGGCATCGAATGAACCACGAGTTCTTCAATTTATACGCGGACATCGACATAATCAGTCGTATTGAGCTGCAGCGACTACGGTGGCTAGGTCATGTTGTGCGGATCAATGAGAATGCCCCAGCTCAAAAGGCCTACTGATGGTTCCCGTAGAAGGGGATGGAAAGACCCAGTAGAAAACAACATCTTGGAGCGTGGTCTTCCAAATTGGTGGATTTGCGCACAAGACCGACGCGCTTGGAAATCTTTTTTTAAGCTCGGCTTATGGAACAACCGTTCTGTAACAAGCCAGCTAAGTAAGTAGTAAGTTGTCGTGTGCACCAGCCATCCTGTCATTATCATTATTTTCTGTGTTTATGTATTACAGGCTTCAAGAACCCTTTATAACAAATTACAGCCACATCGATTCGAAAATGCGACTGAAGCCTTTAAAATAACAAAAATGGGTGGACATCTTTATATGGAAAACAAAAACCGATATTGATAATTTTAGGTAGGTAAATTTGAAACCCCATGAGAATCTAAAAAAACTGTTTAGAGCTAATTCTGTTGAAAAAAGTTTCCAAATATACCTTATCGAAATATTGGGTTTCTTTGAGCGAAATTCGTTTCAGACAATTTGGAGTCGATTTACAATATTGGCACTTTTGTTGTAGGGAGATTTCCTACTCAATGAAAACCCGAAATATCAAATTACACCTAAATAGATTAAAAAAATCGTTTCGTTTTTTATTAATCGCTGTAAAATAATTTCTTTAAATCATGAAATAAAAAGTACTCATATCCAATTCCCATTTTGTATAATCTCCGGCAACTGTATAATTTGCTTATTTTCGATTTCATTATCTTTAGATCCTTCACTACAAATTTGTATATCCTTATATTAAGCGTATTCACTGGCAATTACATTTCCCCGCAACACCGCAACATTTATTAAAGGATTTTTTTAAGAATTCCTAATAGAAATATGAATACAACTAATCTGAGAAGAATGAATGAATGAACGAGCCAAAGAATAAAAAATAATGCAAATGAAGCGGGAGCCCAATCATTGGCGCCGCCCCTTCTAAATGCTTGAGAATTGCTTACCGTTAAAAAAAATGAGATTTCGCTATTATTCCTACTTCTTCTCCGCGTTCCCTTTTGACTGCTTTCCGGTTGATTTAATTGAAATCCAAAACACTTTGTAAGTTATTTCATAGATCTGGTATTCAATTGCAATGAAGATGAGAGCGAAGCAAAAAAAAAAATATTTTTTTTTTTTACTTTCAGACAATTTAATATTCGTTGCAGTTGTTGTTGTTGTTTTTGCTCTTGTAATTGTATTGTCGGTGTTATGCTATGTTGTAGTTGATGATGATGGTGCTGCTATAGCATTTTCTTCTGCTGGTTAGTAGTTCTCTTTATTAAATCAGAAGAAAATTTAATTCATATTCTTTTGGATGCAGACACATGCACATATACCCGCACACACACACACGGCAACGCGCGGTCACTGGTCACTGTTGTAATTCATTCACTTTGTGGGCGATGATTTTTATGCACTTTTCTCTACTTATTATTATTTTATTTATTCTGCTCTTTAGTTTGAGGTTGTTTGTTGTTGTTGTTGTCTTCGTCTTCTTCTTTTCTGTTTGATGTCGTTTAGTTTGGTGAATTTAATTCAATTTTCTGTAATTTATATAATAAAAGCAAATAAAGAAAATTTATTTACTGCTAACAGTGTGTCGTTATATCGCCGAGATGCATTATTTATTATGAGGGTGTTTGGGTTGGGTATTGGGACAAATCGCAAATCACACACACGCGCACTTTTATACATAACATGAAAAATAAAATATAGTGGAATGTCGCGGAATTGCTACTTAAACAGTTTTATTGAAATATCTGATTTTGAAAATGTTATAAATTGTACTGTTATCGTTGTTATGTTTTATAAATCCCTTAAAATTTACACGATGTAACTTATCATACTAATATTTAATATGGAGACATTATCGTCATATCCTTAGGTTATAATTATTTTGAAATATTCGCCAAATATGCCATAAAATACACATTGTTGACCAGCGACCCCATGTCAGTAGAAATTTCTATAGAGCTCCTAATTTTGAAGATAAAGGTCATGAGAGCCTTCCGATCGTAACCACGTTGAGACTCCCTCCAAATTATTTAAAACATATTAAGCTCGGCCCGACCGAAGTTTTTATACCATTGACAATTAAAATATCCAAAAAAATTGGGGTTCCTAAGAGAAAACTCTTGTTATGTTAGGAACTTGAACATACCAAAAAACCTACCTGGGAAAAAATGATTGAAGTTCTCAAAATACCTAATAGTGGGCTACCGTTATATATGGTTATATGATATTTTTATATTCTTCACCACACTGTGGTACAGGGTATTATGTCTTTGTGCATATGTTTGTAACAGGCAAAAATAATCGAGATAGACCCATGGTTCCTTTTGATAATATGCATAGAATCACTTTCTAAGACGATTTATGCATGTCCGTCCGTCCGTCTGTCCGTCTGTCTGTATGTTGATGTTAAATTGTAAACAAAGTACAGGTCGCATTTTTAATCCGATTTGGCTTAAATTTGGTACAGCTCATTTATTTGGCCCCAAGGACGAACCCTATTGAAATTGGGAAAAATCAGTTCAGATTTAGATATAGCTCCCATATATATTTTCGTCCGATTTAAGGTAAATGGTGCACCAAAGACCCTATATGTCTTTCGATTTGCCCGAAATTTGGCATAGCGTACTGAATTGCGTCTATAATAATGTGTGGTAAGCTTCATATCTGCTCAGATTTAGATATAGCTCCCATATATAGTTTCGCCCGATTTTAGGTCCACGAAAGTCCTTGGAAATCTTTTGTTTTGCACGAATTTTGGCATAGCGTACTGAATTAAGTCTAGAATGATGTGTACAAAATTTCGTGAAAATCGGTTCAGATTTAGATAAAACTCCCATATGTATTTTCGTCCGATTTTATGTAATTGGTGCACCAAAGACCCTATATATCTTTCGATTTGCACGATTATTAATAGATTCTATATTTGCTCTGCTCAAGAACCTACAAGAATGTAAAATTTTTTACTACGATAACAGTTTTTCCTTTATGATACCCGAAAAATCGTAAAAATTAGTAGAATATTGCAGTACCGGAACAGACCAATTATCAGCAATATCATTTTATATTTCAGTGGGTAAAGCCGACTGATATTTTCTGTATAGTTTCTCCAAAGGTAACTCAAGTACGAAGATGCGTCTATAAGTCCTTCTGGTGTCTATAGTCCTTCTGGCACATCTCCGAAGTTCGATCTACTTAAAAATTATGTATGGGCAGCATTCATTCAAACATAGCAAACTCTGATAACAAACCCCGGTTTAACATTCGACTGTTACACCGCGCTATTTATTGTTAGATATTATTCAACAGACCATTATTCATACGACCAACATCAAGGCAAAATATCACTTTGAAGATTTTAATTAACACTTCCGTCGGTCGTAGTTTGTTTATTTGTGAACATTTATTTATTCTTTTCGTTCAATGTGATGAGGGTCGAATATCACATCTTTTCTTTTCAGTATTTTTGTCGCTAGGCTATAAATTGTCATTTTGGATTGAGTATAATTTAATCTTGTCTTTGTTCGGTCGTTCGTTTGACAAAGACGCTCTGGTAAATTGAACGATAAACGATTAGTTGTCACAGTATATTCATCGGAATAATGAGAGGGTAACGATATGAGATCCCCACAAAAAATGGTATTTAAACTATTCTGTGGACATTTCACATTAGTTAGATTACGCTAAACAATGATTCGAATAGACCGATTTATGGCGGAGATCAACAGACAGCAGTGGTTTCGGGGTTTTCGGTTTCTCTTAAGGTGAGGGTAAAGTCAATGCGTACACCAAGTAGTAATCAGTTTGGTAAATAATTATTTATTTCATTCTTCCTAGTTAATACAAATAGGCGAAATTCTAAAAATAGGTTTGCACGATTTTTTTTGGTGAGTGTTTAGCACATTTTTTCGATGTTAGTATACAAATGCTATTTATTCGTTAATTTGAAATTGAATTTAATTATTTTTATAACAAACATCGTTAAAAATATATAAATCCCTAATCCTCTATATGAAAATAAATGCTATATAATTTATTGAAGAAGAATTCCGAATACAAATATTATAATAATTTGAAATTGTTGCAGGGAATATACTAGAAGCACTGACGAATCAGCGATCGGGGCAGTATAGTCGAACAGGGTCGACCATATAAAACGCTACACAACTGAAATTTTACTTTCTGCGGGTCTGGTAATATTTCGCGAAATTTGCACACTCTTAACTGACTAGACATCAACAGCTACACATTTGTAGTCTGGCATTTAACAGACAAAAGTTTCGGCTCATTCCTCTTGCTCTTGCATATAATGTCAAATCATTCGATCTATGTCCTTCTGGAATAACTAAAATATATACGCCATAGAATTCACATTTTGCCACATTTCACACAAAAGTCAGGGCCTACTTTACCCGACAACTATTGACCTATTTTTTTCAAAACAGGCATGTCGATTCTTTGGCCTGATCTCCTTCTACATGTACATTTTCTTAATTACCGGAAAACGGACCAAAATAAAGTTTTTGGTCCGTTTTATCCCTTAAATATAAAAAACCAGTAAGGAAAGTAGTAAAGTCGGGCGGGGCCGACTATATGATACCCTTCACCACTATGGGTATATTAAACAGGACAATTAACATGAAATTGGATGAAATAAAATATGTGGTATTAATCTAAATGTGAATCTACCTAGATATATCCATAAAATATGTAAATCGACTTCAAACAAATATAAATAGGTCATCCTTTGGGCTGTACTTCTAGAAAACGCAACTACGTAATTCTATGCTCAATTTTGTAATTTGTGCAAAATTCGATGTCAATCTGACCAACATGAGGAGTTTGATGCCCAATTTACTTGAAACCGGGGAAAATATATATGGAAGCTCTATTCTAATATTAAGCGATTTGAAACAAACTTGTCAGGTTAGGTTGTATTAATTTCAGAAAGTTTTGTTCCTATCAGCCTATTGGTTCCTTGGTGCGTCAATTACTTAAAATCAATCTATAATAAAAGGGAGCTATATCTAAATCTGGACCGATTTTCACGAAAAAAAGCAGACATCACTCTAGGCTCAATTACGTACGTTATGCCAAATTCCGTGCAAATCGAAATATATATAGCGACTTTGGTGCACCATTTACATGAAATCGGACGAAACTATATATGGGAGCTATATAGAAATCTGGACCGATTTTCTCGAAACTTGGCAGACATCACTCTAGGCTCATTTCAGTACGTTATGTCAAATCTCGTGCACATCGAAGGATATATATGGACTTTGGTGCACCATTTATATGAAATCGGACGAAACTATATATGGGAGCTATATATAAATCAGCACCGATTTTCTCGAAACTTGGCAGACATCACTCTAGGCTTAATTCAGTACGTTATACCAAATTGTGTGCAAATCGAAAGATATATAGCGACTTTGGTGCAAATCGAAAGATATATAGGGACATTGGGGCACCATTTACATGAAATCGGACGAAACTATATATGGGAGCTATATCTAAATCTGGACCGATTTTCTCGAAACTTGGCAGACATCACTCTAGGCTTAATTCAGTAAGTTATGCCAAATATCGTGCAAATCGAAAGATATATAGGGACTTTGGGGCACCATTTACATAAAATCGGACGAAACTGTATATGGGAGGTATATCTAAATCTAAACCGATTTTCTCAAAACTTGGCAGACATCACTCTAGGCTCAATTCAGTATGTTATGCCAAATTTCGTGCAAATCGAAGGATATATAGGGACTTTGGTGCACCATTTACATGAAATCGGACGAAACTATATATGGGAGCTATATCTTAATCTGGACCGATTTTCACGAAACTTGGCAGACATAATTCTTGGCTCAATTCAGTACGTTATGCCAAATTTGGTGCAAATCGAAGGATATATAGGGATTTTGGTGCACCATTTACATGAAATCGGACGAAACTATATATGGGAGCTATATCTAAATCTGGACCGATTTTCACGAAACTTGGCAGAGATCATTCTAGACCTAAATGATTAGGCTGTACTAAATTTCGTGCAAATCGAAACATATATAGGGACCGTTTCCATTAAATCGGTTAAATATATATATGGGAGCTATATCTAAATCTGAACCGATTTTTCCCAATTTAAATAGGGTTCGTCCTTGGGCCAAATAAGTGACCTGTGCTAAATTTCATCCAATTCGGATTATAAATGCGACCTGTACTTTGTTTACAATTTTACATCGACAGACAGACGGACGGACGGACGGACATGCATAAATCGACTCAGAAAGTGATTCTATGCATATTCTCAAAAGGAACCATGTGTCTATCTCGTTTCCTTTTGCCTGTTACAAACATATGCACAAAGACATAATACCCTGTACCACAGTGTGGTGAAGGGTATAAAAATCAATTCCAAAGACAATAGCGGTCGTCTTTGACCCGATTCGAATCTATATGAAAAATTTCGTGACGATTGGTCAATAACTATAACCTGTATCGTGTTTACTAAAATAATAGACAGACGGACACCCATGTCTAGATCGACGCAGCTAGTCGAGATATGACTAGGACCAATATTTCTCGAAGCCGCACACAAAACTATAATACCCTTACAACATAGTTGTTCTCCTTTTGGGTTCTGTTATGGTAGCTACCCCTTCCGTTCAAGCCAAAATTTTTACTAATGTGTGTTTTTTTTTTCTTAGCTACATGCTGGGTATGGTTTCTATAACCTCCACTCCAATATAAAGTGTATCAAAAATTTGTCATTCCATCTGCAACACTTCGAAATAGTCACATGTTCCTCAGTACATCCGTTTTGAAAAAATGATAGCATTATTAAATACAGAGCTTTAAAATGGGATATATCGGTCTGCATTTTATATTGGATGTATCGGTCTACATTTTATATTGGATATATCGTTCCCCATATACCGGGTTCTTCAAAAAAATCGGTATTTTGAAGTGTTTGGTCACGTTATTTCCAATCAGCAGTAATTTTATATTTTGGGTAGAAAAGCTCATTACCAAAGATTATAAATAGTTGTCCACGTTTCAGGATACCATCCATATAAAGATATTTCAGCAAATTTGATATTCTGGAAATATTAAGCACGTTTTAGATGCAAATTACCTGAAGTTTTATATTTCGGAGTCTAATTGTGTAAAATATCTCAATACCAAAAATTATCAGTATTGGTTTGCTTTATAGGGTAGCCGAAATATTCAGATTGAACGAAGTCGCATGATTCTGAAGCTTGACATTTTTTCAGGAGCACTGAAAAGATCGCACTAATTGCTATAGAGTTTCGAATATCAGTATTTTGTCCTCAAGAATAATGGGAAACTATAAACAGGAGGTCATATTCAACGGTAGCCACTACAATCGGTATTTTGTTTAATTTTGTTTCGATCTGGCAAATGTATCCTAACAGACGTCGTGTGTTCGTTATATATCTGAACCGATTTCAGGGAAACTTGCCAGAAACTAATTTATATTACTTCAGTACGTTGTTTCAATCGGCCTAGCTATGGATCTTTTCACGAAGCTTAGCAACATTATTCTAGACTCAATTCAGTACCCTATACCAAAATTCGTGCAAATCGAAAGATATATAGGGACTTTGGTGCACCAAATACATCAAATCGGACGAAAATATATATGGGAGCTACATCTAATTGTGAACCGATTTTCACAAAACTTAGCACACGTCATTCTAGACTCAGTTCAGTGCACTATGCCAAATTGCGTGCAAATCGAATGATATATAGGGACTTTGTTACACCATTTACCTTAAGTCGGACGAAGATATATATGGGAGCTATATCTAAATCTGAACCGATTTTTACGAAACTTTGCACACATCATTCTATACTTAATTCAGTACGCTGCGCCAAATTTCGTGCAAATCGAAAGTTATATAGGGACATTGTTACACCAGTTACCTTAAATCGAACGAAGATTTATGTGGGAGCTATATTTAACTCTGAACCGATTTTCACGAAACTTAACACACATTATTCTAGACCTTATGCATTAGGCTGTACCAAATTTCGTACAAATCGAGAGATATATAAGGACTTTGGTACACAATTTACTTTAAATCGGACGAAAATATATATGACTCTATATCTAAATCTGAATCGATTTTTCTCAATTTCAATAGGGTTCGTCCTTGGGCCAAACAAATGATCTGTGCCAAATTTCATCCAATTCGGATCATAAATGCGACCTGTACTTTGTTTACAATTTAACATGGACAAACAGACGGATGGATGGACGGACATGCATAAATCGACTTAAAAAGTGATTCTATGCATATTCTCAAAAGGAACCCTGTGTCTATCTCGTTTCCTTTTGCCTGTTACAAACATATGCACAACATATGAACAAAGACAGTGTACCACAGTGTGGTGAAGGGTATAAAATTTCCGGATGCCTGTTTTTGAACACCTCTTTCTATATAAAGAAGTTGCCAGATCGAAACAAAATCAAACATGTGGAATAAATATTAATTTCATTTTTCTAGTAGAAAATCCACAACTCAGTAGAAAATACTCTGAAATAAATCGAATCTACTCAAATTTAAAACCCAGATATAAATTTGATGATTTTCAGTTATCTTCGGTGAGATCGACTGTCTCCTGGCTTTGGTCTGGCATCGCTGAGATCGCAAAATTCTATAAAAGATTGCAATCTAAATGGAAAAGAATGAAATATTTGCCATTGCTTAAACCGTTGAATGACTTCATGAAGGTGCTGAAATCATTTCTCTCTCTCGCTCGTTGTCATATCAAATTTCAAAATCACAATTGTTGTTGAATTAAATTCATGCAAATTGTATGCATTTTATCGAATTATATCACGATAAAAGTAAATGAATAAAAAACGGATCGCTGTATTTAAGGCGCTGCCATTTATTTGTTTAATTTAAACAACTTTTTATAGCTGTGTTTGTTTGGTGTTCTCGTTAATAATATATTTGTTGTTGGTGTTTGTTATAAAAAAACGAATTGAATAATTTTTATTTTTTTTCTTCATGTACAATTAATCATAAATTTTGAAACTGTTTGGAATTTATTATAGTAGTAGTTGTTGTTGTTATTTACACTTGTTTTATTATCTTGTTAATGGTGAACGATATTCAGTTGAGTTGACAAAATAAAAGAAAACATCAACATCAAAACTTCACTTCATGCCGCCCCATAATAAGTCTTCATTTAAACGAATGCGGAAAAATCATCATTAGATGTTGTTGTTGTTGGCGACTACTTAGATGATGTTCTTGTTGTTGTACAAGATATGATCAAATTCATTAAATTTAATATTTTTAAATTACACTGACATTTATTCACATTCGTTCTCTCTGCACTGAATTACAAAATGTTGGGTTGTGGGTGTGCGTGCATGTGCGATTGTATGCGTACGCCTTCAATCAAGTGAAAGTATGTGACCCGTATAGCCCGATATTTATTTAGTTTTTTCTTTTTTATTCTGACATATAATTTATTTCACTTTATTCCAGTATAGGTGGCGACGATGTTGTTGACGTTAAGGGTGAAAACAAAATATGAACCGCACGATCGCGCTGCAAAAATACAACTGATAAGCTTCAACGATTTAAATCTAAAACCAACCGGAATGAAAAAGAGCGTTTCCAGATGCAAGTGATATTGATATTCTGCTAAATTGGAGATAAGCTAGTTGATTTTTTTTTGTTGAAAAGAAGAAGCATACAAACAAATATATCGCATGCGAGAGAAAAACACTACCATTGATATACAGGTGCTAAATTTGTGGAAGAGAGTGTGTGAGAGATAATAATGAAGATCGTGAATCTTGTTAGGTTAACTGGCTCATCTTTAAACTCCCTATTTTTTTGGGTGGTAATTAGAACATCTGATAATTACAAAAACAAATAAATATGTATATTTTTTGTTGTTGTGTGAGTGAGTGTGTGTTTTTTGGTAAATATGAAAGATATTGATGTAAACTTACACGAGGGTGCGAAGATGCTGGATGTGGAAAAATATATTTAAGGGAACCCCACCCATTCTCGATTTTAATTTTTCAAGATTTTCAATTGGCTGGTAAATCAATACCAATGCTTGTTAAGGTTTGTAACTTTGCACATATATATTTGAAGATTTAAAAGAGAAAAAAAATAATTTACAAAAAAATTTTGTTATTGCTTTGTTGTTGTTTTTTGTAATTAAAGAAAAGTCCTTATTTTTGATGGCGGGCATGATAATTCCTCACTGGAACATCGGAATCCGAAATTTCCAACGGTGTTAGAAAGAGTGCATGTCTGGCTCTCGTATGAACTAGGCTTATTGACTTCGCTCTAAAATTAACAAAATGGCGGACCAAAAACCAAGTTAAAAAATAAGGAAGATCTTCACCGATTGCCTTTATCCTAGTTCATACGATAGCTATACACTCACAGAGAAACGTATAAAAATTTGGAATCGATTGGGTTATTAGTTTTAGAAAAACGCGTTTAAAGTTTGAGAAGCCCTTTAGCAGTCACTTGATGCTGACACAATAAATCGGCTATATCTTCACGAGTTTTTGAGATTTTCACTTGAAATTTTGTACAGACATTCTTGAAAAAAGCTTTAAACCAGTAAGGGAAGTAGTAAAGTCGGACTGGGCCGACTATATGATACCCTTCACAACTTTGGGTATATTCTACATATGTATCCTAACAGACGTCGCGTGTTTGTTACATATCTAGATCTGAACCGATTTCAGGGAAACTTGCCAGAGACTAATTTAAACTACTTCAGTACGTTGTGTCAAACGGCCTACCTTTGGATCTTTTCACAAAGCTTAGCATCATCATTCTAGATGTAATTCAGTACCCTATACCAAAATTCGTGCAAATCGGAAGGTATATAGGAACTTTGCTGCACCAATTACTTAAAATCGGACGAAAATATATATGGGAGCTATATCTAAATCTGAACCGATTTTCGCGAAACTTTGCACACATCATTCTAGACTTAATTTAGTAAGCTATGCCAAATTTCGTGCAAATTGAAATATATATAGGGACTTTGATACACCATTTACCTTAAATCGAAGGAAGCTATATATGGGAACTATATCTAAATCTGAACCGATTTTCATGGAACTTAGCACACATTATTATATACGCTATGCAAATTCGCTATGCAATTTCGTGCAAATCGAAGGATATATAGGGTCTTTGATGCACCAATTACCTTAAATCGGGCGAAAATATATAAGAGAGCTATATGTGAACCGATTTTCACGAAACTTAACACACATCATTCTGGACCTAATTCAATACTCTATGCCAAATTTCGTGCAAATCGAATGATATATAGGGACTTTGGTGCACCATTTACGTTAAATCGGACAAAAATATATATGGGAGCTATATCTAAATCTGAACCGATTTTCACGAAACTTAGCACATGTTATTCTAGACTTAATTCAGTGCGCTATGACAAATTTCGTGCAAATCGAATGATATTCAGAGATTTGGTGCACCAATTACCTAAAATCGGATGAATATATATGGGAGCTATATCTAACTCTGAACCGCTTTTCACGAAACTTAACACACATCATTATAGATCTTATTCATTACGCTGTGCCAAATTTCGTGCAAATCGAAAGATATATAGGGACTTTAGTGGACTATTTACCTAAAATCGGGCGAAAGTATATATGGGAGCTATATGTAAATCTGAACCGATTTTCACGAAACTTTACACACATCATTCTAGAACTAATTCATTACGCTTTGCCAAATGTTGTGCTAATCGAAAGATATATAGGGACTTTGGTGCACCATTTACCTTAAATTGGACGAAAATACATATGGGAGCTATATCTAAATCTGAACCGATTTTTCCCAATTTTATTAGCGTTCGTCCTGGGGCCAAATAAATTATCTGTGCCAAGTTTCATCCAATTGGAATCAAAATTACGACCTGTACTTTGTTTACAATTTAACATGGACAGACAGACTGACGGATTCTATGCATATTCTCAAAAGGAACCATGTGTCTATCTCGTCTCCTTTTGCCTGTTACAAACATATGCATAAATACATAATACCCTGTACCACAGTGTGGTGAAGGGTATAAAAATCCACGCCTTCTAAAACCATGTAGGTTCGGAAAACTATATTTAAAACATCCACGCTAATTGAAGCCATATAGTTTGGGAAAATATATAGAAAAAATCTACGCCTATTAAAACCATATAGGTTGGAAAAAATATATTTAAAAAATCCACGCCTTTTCAATATTTCTGATATTTGCACCGCCTTGCCGATTAGAGGTCAACAGCACCTTTTCCTTACACTGACATATTTTCCGAATATGTCCATATTCCTTTCACCGTGGGTTGTGTTGTGATGTTGGGCTTTCAAGTGTGGCACATTTCATCCCAAAATGATTATGTGATCATCACCGAAAATTATAGGCGTTGTCCTTGACCATAATTGGAATCTCATGGAAATTTTTAAAGCGATCAGCGCTATAATTCCGCCCTCTAGTGTGGTAATGGGTTACTAAATAATATCTCAGTACGTAAGCACCCGTAAATATTTATGTGTTACTCCCACATCCGAATACATACGACCATATAATTGATATCAATTTATAGGTCAACCACTCTTCTTGAACATACTATCTCGGGTCTAGGACATTCAGGGGCAAATATATACGCCATAGAATACAAATTTTGAAATTTTTCACACAAAAGTCAGGGTCCCTTTGAACCGCTAAATATTGACCAATCTATATCAAAACAGCCATACTTATTCTTTGGCCCGATCCACTTCTTCATGCCAAAATTCGTGGTGTTTGGGCATCTGGAGCGACCAGAAAGACCGACAAAAATAAAGTTTTTGGTCCATTTCATCCCGTAAATATTAACAGATCTTTTCCAAAAACAATAGGGGTCATTGGCCAGAACCCATCCTACATGCAAACTTTCGTGAAGATTGCTCCATAACTGTGGCCTGTATCGTGTTTACAAATTATAACGGACAGACGGACGGACAGACACGCATGTTTAGATCGACTCAGCTAGTCGAAATATGACGATCGGTATACTTGATCGTGGGTCTAGGACCATTATTTCGCGGCATTACAAACTTTTGGTGTAGGTTATAAAAAATCCAAGCGACGTAACTTGAAAAAATATATTCAAACCATTCACGCCTTTTGAATTGATGTGACTTAATATTGCATTTGTTACTGAAATATTAATCTAAAATATTTATTTAAAAATTCACTCATTTGACATAAGTGAAACAAAAAGTAACATTGTTTAAAAAAGAAAAACCTAAATACAAAATATTTAAAAAAAATCCTTGTTATTGTATCCCAAATACGTATTTTCACGAAATTCTCGATTAGTGGTGTGGAAATATTCATTACTTTTCATATCACCACTACAATGCAATTTATTTATTCACATAAAAATAGAACAATCCCTTGAGACCTAATCTATTGGAAATAAATTTACGAACATTGTTTCCTTTTGCAATAACAAAATGACATCCTTTGCAATGTCACATTATGAACCATATTTTTGTTTGAAACTGATTTAATAGTGGCCACAATGCAACAACAACAACATCAACAAGAACAAAGCTCAGTGAGAAAGATAAATGGTCTGTTGTTTTTTCATAGACATGAATGCACCACTGAATAGTAGTGACATATGATATTTGCACAGATACACCCGCACGCACGAGTGCACAAACACACACACACATACGCACACAACAATTGTATTTATTGGACAAATTGTAATTAATTTGAATTGAAAAATTATTTAATTTTCTGGCAAAAAACAACCGAGTAAAGAAACAAAACGGGTAACTCCCCCGAACAAACAAATAGGCAGAGCCAGCAAAGAGATCAGCCAGCCGACCAGCCAACAATGAGTAATAATTTATAGCTGCACAAATATGTGGCAAACAAACAAAATAAACAATTGGGAAAACAACAGCAGCGGCAGCAGTATATTTTTTCTGCATCGATTCGGTCGTCGGTCCGTCCGGACTCTCCATGTCCATTCATTCATCGGCATTAATTATTTCATCAAGCAGAACAAAACATGACAGTAGTATTGCTGCGATATATGATATTAAATGTTAACAAAGTTAATTATAGCAATAAATTTTATTGCAATACTTTGGATTTTATATACGATATGTAGAGGTTTTTGTTGTTAGTTTTCCTTTTTTTCTATAAAAAATTGGATTTTAAATGAAAAATGAACAACAAAAACAACAATATTTTGTGTAACTATAGAAACTGTAAAAAAACAATAACAAAAACAAATAATAGTACATCAGTACAACAAATGCGAAACAATAGTATCATATTTTATTTATTTGCATATTTACTTATTGTTGTTCCCTGTGGCAAATGACTTAAGTCTATTTATGAAAAAATTAAACTTTATTTTTCGAATCTATATATTAAATATATTATATATTTGTCCAAGTTATGTAGCTTCGCTTTTTTAAATATATTTTTCCCAACCTATATAGCTTTAAAAGCTTTATCATACTATATTTTCCCAAGCTATTCTGCTTTAATAGTCGTGAATTTTTTAAATATATTTTTTCAAGCTAAGACGCTTCAAGCGACCTGACTTTTTTAAATGTACTTTTCCATGCTATGTCACTTCATATATTTTTCCAAGCTATGTCGCTTCAATAGGCGTGAATTCTTATACCCTTCACCACACTGTGGTACAGGGTATTATGTCTTTGTGCATATTTTTGTAATAGGCAAAAATAATCCCATGGTTCCTTTTGAGAATATGCATAGAATCACTTTCTGAGTCGATTTATGCATGTCTGTCCGTCTGTCCATGTTAAATTGTAAACAAAGTACAGGTCGCATTTATGATCCGAATTGTATGAAATTTGGCATAGTTCATTTGTTTGGCCCAAGGACGAACCTTATTCAAATTTGGCAAAATCGGTTCAGATTTAGATATAGCTCCCATATATAGTTTCGCCCTATATATATATATATCTTCCTCCGATTTAAGGTAAATGGTGTACCAAAGTCCCTATATATCTTTCGATTTGCACGAAATTTGGTATAGCGTAATGAATTAGGTCTAGAATGATGTGTGCTAAGTTTCGTGAAAATCGGTCTAGATTTAGATATAGCTCCCATATATATTTTCGTCCGATTTAATGTAAATGGTGACCCAAAGCCCTTATATATCTTTCGATTTGAACGAAATTTGGTGCAGCGTACTGAATTTGTTCTAGAATGAAAATCGGTCTAGATTTAGATATAGCTCACATATTTATTTTCTTCCGATTTAATGTAAATGGTGTATCAAAGTCCCTATATATTTATTTCGGTTTGCACGAAATTTGACATAGTGTAATGAATTAGGTCTAGAATGATGTGTGTAGAGCTTCCTGAATATCGGTCCAGATTTACATATAGCTCCCATATATATTTTCTTCCGAATTAATGTAAATGGTGCCCAAAGTTCCTATATATCTTTCGATTTGCACGAAATTTGACTAGCGTACTGAATTAAGACTAGAATGACGTATGTTAAGTTTCGTGAAAATCGGTTCAGATTGGGATATAGCTCCCATATATATGTACTGAATTTAGTCTGGAATGATGTGTGCTAAGTTTCGCGAAAAACGGTTCAGATTTAGATATAGCTCCGACTAAAGACCTAAAGTTTGTCCGATTGGCTCACAAAGTTAATATAAATTAATTTCTGGGAATTTTCTTAGAAATCGTTTCAGATTTAGATGTAGTTCCCATATATATACATAGCTCCTATATATATATATATATATATATATATATTGTCGTCCGATTTTAGGTAATGTTTGTCGGATTTACACGAAATTTTGCACAACATGTCAAATAACGTTATTGCGTCTTTTTAATTGGTGCAGATGCAGACATAGTCTCTATATATATTTCGAGCGGGTTTCGGACTGAGATTAAATATTGAACAGTGTGGTATACTGAATAGCGTGTGTAAAGTTTGCTATAAATCGATTTTCATGAATTTGCCCATTGTAGGCAAACAACTCTAAATCTTGCCGAAAGGAAATGAAATTTAGCATAGGTTGCAGAAACGCATATTTATGGATCGATGTTTTCGATTCACTTTTAGATAAAGATGACATATTTAAATTCGTTCTCGAAGGAACATTGCCATGGAATTGTTAGAATACATATGTCGAATATAACCAAAGTGGTGAAGGGTATCATATAGTCGGCTCAGTCCATCTTTACTACTTTTCTTACTGGTTTTATTAATTTTCTTTTAGACTTAATCTGTTCTTCGATATAATTAGCTTTTGTGATTAAATTATATAGAAATGTCAACCAATTGGTATAAATGTACTATATTTGTTTTCCTTTCCTATGTTAAACGGTCAACAACAGCCAAATGAATATCAGTTTCAGTCGGACAAAAAACGTCACACTGGAAGTCTTCTATCATTATTAGCAATTTGTGGCGGATTAAATATATCCCAGTATTTTGTTCTTTTTTGCGAATATAAATTTAACTCTGAACTTGATGTTAGAAAAATGACGTATGCATTTGGAAATGTTTGTTCGGAGGCATGATAATCAACACCAAAGTCTCTGGGTATCAACAACAGTGACAAGTTCTAATTCGTTTTTAATTGACTTTTTTTATACATGTTCAGAAAATGATATGAAATAAAAAAAATATCGCATGCTAGATATTCATATATATATATATATATATTAGGCAATCGAACATGTCTTTTAAATTTGTCATAATAATTTGGTTAAATATGTATATTTTTACAAGCAATATCAAACATATAAGCGAGATGTTTTTTTTTTTTTTTAAATACACATTTTCAAATATAACATTTTACAAATGTAGCACAACAATTAACGTAATGTGAACAGAATCGTCTCAAATGGATGATTATGTAAAACTTGCAAGACTAAAACAAACATACATAATGCACTTTGTTGTAAAACGACTCGCCAGAACTTGGCGTTTAATTAGCATTATCTTAGAATTTTTCCGCACGCTAGTTTTAATAAGTTAATTGTTGAAATCTATGTCGAATGACCTCAACTTAGTTGCGATTTTTATTTTGTTTTTGAAATAATGTGACAGAAAATTTGTATAAGCTAGTCAAATTTAAAATGAAACCAGTAAGGAAAGTAGTAAAGTCGGGCGGGGCCGACTATATGATACCCTTCACCACTTTGGGTATATTGCTTCCTATAAGGCGTAGAATTCTCGAAGAAAATATTGACATGAAATTATATAAAGAACTTAAGTGCACCATATTTATTAAATCAGAAGAAAATATATGGGAGCTATATCTAAATCTGAATCGAATTCTACGGAACTTAGCACATATCATTGTAGACTCAATTTAGTACGCTGTGTCAAAATTCATGCATATTGATAGATATATAGGGACTTTGGTGCACCATTCACCTTAAATCAGACGAAACTATATGTGGGAACTACATCTAAATCTGAACCGATTTTCGTGAAACTTAGCACACATTATAACAGACGCAATTCAGTACGCTATGGCAAATTTCGTGCAAATCGAAAGATATATAGGGTCTTTGATGCACAAATTACCTTAAATCTGATGAATCTATATATTCATCCGATTTAAGGTAATTTGCTATACCTAAATGTGAACCGATTTTCACGAAACCCTGCACACATCATTCTACACTTAATGCAGTACGCTATGCCAAATTTCGTGCAAATGGAAAGATATATAGGGGCTTTGGTACACCATTTACCTTAAATCGGACGAAGAGATATATGGGAGCTATATCTAAATTTGGAATCAATCTACACTTAATTCAGTACGCTTTGCCAAATTTCGTGCAAATCCAAAGATATATAGGGACTTTAGGGGACTACTTACCTAAAATCGGGCGAAACTATATATGGGAGATATATCTAAATCTGAACCGATTTTCACGAAACTTAACACACATCATTCTAGACCATAGTGATTACCCTGTGCAAAATTTCGTGCAAATTGAAAGATATATGGGGACTTTAGAGGACTATTTACCTAAAATCGGACGAATCTATATATGGGAGCTATATCTAAATCATTCTAGACTTAATTCAGTACGCTATGCCAAATTTCGTGCAAATCGAAAGATATATAGGGACTTTAAAGGACTTTTTACCTAAAATCGGACGAATCTATATATGGGAGCTATATCTAAATCTGAAAAGATTTTCACGAAACTCTGCACACATTATTCTAGACTTAATTCAGTACGCAAATTTCGTGCAAATCGAAAGATATATAGGGACTTTGGTACACCATTTACCTTAAATCGGACGAAAATATATATGGGAGCTATATCTAAATCTGAACCGATTTTTCCCAATTTCAATAGGGTTCGTCCTTGGGCCAAACCAATAGGCTGTGCCAAATTTCATCCAATTCAGATCATAAATGCGACCTGTAGTTTGTTTACAATTTAACATGGACAGACAGACGGACGAACATGCATAAATCGATTCAGAAAGTGATTCTATTCTCAAAAGGAACCATGGGTCTATTTCGATTATTTTTGCCTGTTACAAACATATGCACAAAGACATAATACCCTGTACCACAGTGTGGTGAAGGTTATAAAAATATATCTACATATTTAATTTGAGAATGCATTGAAATAACAAAATGTTATAAAATAAACAATGCTATAGGTAAGACGACTTCAAACATACCCGCAAAACTTTATTTCAATAGCAGAGACTAAGAGCCATCAGTGTACCATTTATATGAAGCAGACAGAATTATGTAAATCCTGTCCAATTTAAGGCAAACTGCGCAACATTTCACTTCAATCGTTCCGAAATATACAGGGTTATATATTCCAATTATTCTCAAATTATTCCGTTTACATTTTTATTTGTCAAAATCTTTCAATATATCACCCCTGCTTAAAATCGTAATGTGTTCTAATAATGCTAATGTAGTGCTCTAAAATCATGCACCAACCAATCTAAAAGTGTCGACAATCATGACAGTTCACAAGTGTTAAGTATTATGACATAATCTATAGATTCCATTCAGGCATTACGCGCAGCCATAAACGAAACCCACTTACACCGCATTGTCATCCCAGTTAAACTAGACACATTCTAATGGCAAAATTCGTCCGAATCGTTGCCAACCAACCAACATTTGCAATGAGATCCTAATTAAAGCATCACGGAATTATCATTGACAATTGTATGGCGATAACAATAATTGGGTGGGTGGCTGGATTGGTTGGCTGGCAGGTTTAGTGTCATATAAACACCATCACTAATAAGGCACAGTGTAAATGACACATTGTACTGAGGATGACCTTAAAATGTGAAATCTATATATAAATGAACTTCTGTTTGTTTGATCAGTGTAAGCTATAGACTCCTAAACTACTGAACGGATTTTCATGAAATTTTCACAGTTGATTTTCCACACTGTGGTACAGGGTATTATGTCTTTGTGCATATGTTTGTAACAGGCAAAAGGAAACGAGATAGGCACATGGTTCCTTTTGAGAATTTGCATAGAATCACTTTTTAAGTCGATTTATGCATGTCCGTCCGTCTGTCCATGTTAAATTGTAAACTAAATACAGTTCGCATTTATTATCCGCATTTAAATTGGGAAAAATCGGTTCAGATTTGGATATAGCTCCCACATATATTTTCGTCCGATTTAAGGTAAATGGTTCACCAAAGTCCCTATATATCTTTCGATTTGCACGAAATTTGGCACAGCGTACTTAATTAAGCCTAGAATGATGTGTTCTAAGATTCATAAAAATCTGTTCAGATTTAGATATAGCTCCCATATACATTTTCGTCCGATTTAAGGTAAATGGTGCACCAAAGTCCCTACATATCTTTCGATTTGCACGAAATTTGGCACAGCGTACCTAATTAAGACTAGAATGATGTGTGCTAAGTTTCATAAAAATCGGTTCAGATTTATATGTAGCTCCCATATATATTTTCGTCCGATTTAAGGTAAATGGTGCACCAAAGTCCCTATATATCTTTCGATTTGCACGAAATTTGGCACCGCGTACTTAATTAAGCCTAGAATGATGTGTGCTAAGTTTCATAAAAATCGGTTCAGATTTGTATATAGCTCCCATATATATTTTCGACCGATTTAAGGTAATTGGTGCACCAAAGACCCTATATATCTTTTGATTTGTACAAAATATGGCATAGAGTACTGAATTGCGTCTATAATAATGTGTGCTAAGTTTCATGAAAATCGGTTCCGATTTAGATATAGCTCCCATATAAATCGGTTAAATCCTTCAAATTACCGGGGCGGGGCCTTTATATGGGGAATATGTCAAAACATGAAACTACATTAAACAAGACAAAGTCAGAGACAAAAACCTTGAATATATCAAGAATTGGACGGTACCTTTGTAAGGGGGCTATAACGAACCGAGTACATTAAAACAAAAATATTCCTCGTTCCAAAATGCAAAGATTTAAACAAAGCCTAATCCGAATATTTCAGAAGTCTTGAAAAGCGATAATATTGTACCCCCTTTTAGGTTACCTCCCGACGTACACTTTCACGAATCTGCCAGTTGTAGCCACTCTTTCATACTCCATTAGAATTTGCAGGTCATTTTCGAAATAATTGATTTTGAATCTGAAAATTTCATCACAATCGGACAGACGTAGGATCGGAGGAAAATATGAATCGATTTCTCCAAAATGAAAAACACACGCTAATACAGAATAAATTCAATACGATATGCAAAATTTCGTCTAAAACCTACACCTTGGGAGGTTGCTGTGCCATTTACATAAAATAGGAGGAATATAGACGGACGGACATGCAAAATCGATTCAGAAAGTGAATCCATGCATATTTTCAAAAGGAGCAATTGGTCTATCTTCTTTCCTTTTGCTTGTTACAAACATATGCGAGAAGACATAATACTCTGGGAAATATAGGCAAATGAAGAAGTGGAGTCTATAATAGAGAGAAGAACAAATCGATCTGCAAACATCTCAAAGTTTAAAAATCCCTAAAATCCTAAAAATAAAAACTGTTTTTTTAATAACTGAACTGGATATCAAGAGAATTCCGTTTTTTATCATAATTTATTTTTCTTTTATTTTTATTTATTTTTATTTATTTTTAAGTTACAATGTCTTCTTCCAGACGTTTTCTTCGTGCTAGTTTTCATATTGTCACATTTATTAAGTCCTTGTCATTTGGTAACATAACTCCCATAAGATCGGCATATTTTCTTATCCATCAAGTTTTTGGTACTATTCTCCCATATCCGTTGTTGGACATTTTGATGTTTCACTATTCAGGATCAGCAAAACCTGGCTATGCTTCATCAAAATGTTCAAGACTCCTCCCGATGTAGTTTGGTATCATCATTGAATTTACCTTGCAATCGATTACGTTGATGGGCAATTTGATGTTTCAACTTTTGTTTGAATACAATTTGACGATTAAGGGTTATCATATCGTTGATGGAACATTTCCGTATATTATTGGCAGTTTTCTTAATCAATTTGTCGGTTAGGGAAATTTTGGTACGATTCAAGCGGGCCGGTTGAATTTTCCCCTGGCATAGTTGTTCACGATACAGGAAAAGAACGTAGCTGAGAGATGATTTTGATTTGGATTCCATTGTAAAATTATATGTATGTTTATTTTGTAATTTGAATTTGTTGTTAACGAATTGAATTCCCAAATGGAAATGATGAACTAGAAATTGAAACCCAACATTTATATATCCTGCTAGACTAATAAAGGTCATCACGACTCAAATCAGGTAGAAGGTTTTGTGAACATGGCAGTTTATGGCTGTAAAATCATAATATGTGGGTACAAACAAAAGGATTAAAATTATATGGGCATACTTTTGGTGGTCAGGTCATAATGCCATATCACAATTCAAGGTAATGAATTCATAAAATGTCAGTATCATGATTGTCGTCAGGCAACAAATTTGTGCATTAAATTAAATAGTGTCTAAAAGAATGTTTCTATGGAACATATCGACGCCTCCGAACCATAGTATGCTAAGTTTGGCCAATCCAAACCAAAGTTATAAGCAAAAATGTACATAGCATGGCACGTAAGATTTAAGAAACTTCCATACTTTGAGAGCTTCTGCTGAAAAACTCATTTTTCAGACTTAGCATACTATTCTTCGGAGGCGTCGATATGTATGTATGTGGATATTTTGGATATTAATAATGTACAGTACAGTAGACAGGGATTATCATTAGGGGAAAAACATCCCCAGCCAGAGTCATGCAGTAAAAATAATTTATAAAAAAAACAGAACAACATTTTTTGTTTAGGGAGTGATTATTGCCATCATCTTCCGTAGAATGGGGATTGACATTAAGGAATTTAAAATTACAATATATTTGAAGTATATGTAAATCTGTGCAATATTTCAAGTACGTCGAACAAGCACAGGATTTTTGTGCACCATTTAGATAAAATCGAACGGAAATATATATGGGAGCTATATGTAAATCTGAACCAATTTTAACAAAACTTAACACAAGTTATTAAAGATTCAATACGGTACACCATTCCAAATTTCGTCTCAATCGGACAATCCTTGGGAGTTTTGTGCACCATATACATAAAATCGGACGGACATATATGCGAAAGCTGTATCTAAATCTAAACCAATTTGAACGAAACATTACGTACGTCATACTAGCCTCAATTTGTTACGCTGCACAAAGTCTTGTCTCTATCCGACTAACATTGGGACTGCGGCATAATATTGTAAAATCGGAGAAAACTATTTATGATAGGTATATCTAAATCTAAACCGATTTCTACCAATTTTAAGAGGGCTCGTCCTGGAGCCAAATAAATGAGCTGTGAATTTTTTTTTCAATGGCTATAATTAAATGTTTTGCCAATCCTCCCGACCAATTTTACCATACTTTCATAAAGTTGATTTTCAGCCAATTTTCCGTGAATTCTGTATTTCGATATGTCGTTCAGCTTCATACTGTATTTTGATGGTCATCATTAACTTAACAGAGCACGCATTTGATAACAAAATTCAATGATTTGCAAGTCAATATTGCCGAAAAGATAGTAAACCAAAAATCAACCTTTACGTTCGGTTTTTTGTAAATAACCACGGATCGCTTAATACTTCAGGACATTGTTTGGGAAGTATATAAAAATTCCAACTGGTCGAACTTAAAACCTGTTTACTTGGTTTTTTTATTAAAAAACCAGTAAGGAAAATAGTAAAGTCGGACGGGGCCGACTATATGATACCCTTCACCACTTTCGGTATATCCCACAGATGAAACCTAACAGACGTCGAATTTTTAAAGGACCAGGGACAAAATTATGAAAATCAATTTAAAGATATATCACTTGCCACACGTTATGTTATAGTAACTTCAGTACGTAGAGCAAAATTTTGTGCCGATTGGACCCACCTTGGTACAGCATTTAAACCCAACTTCTAGGTTATTCAAACTCTAGTACGTTGTGAAAAATTTATGTCAATTTTGTGTAAAATCGGATGACACCATTTACATAAAATCGGACGAAAATATATATGGGAGCTATATCTAAATCTGGACAAATTTTCAGGAAACTTAACATACATCATTCAATACAACGTGCTACATTTCGTGCAAATCGAAAGCTATAAAGGGACTTTGGTTCACCATTTACATTAAATCGAACGAAAATATATATGAGAGCTATATCTAAGTCTGGACCGATTTTCTGGAAACTTAACACACATCATTCTAAAACTAATTCATTGCGTCATGCCATATTTCGTTCAAATCGAAAGATATCTGGGGACTTTGGTACACCATTTACATAAAATCGGACGAAACTATATATGGGACCTATATATAAATCTGGACCGAATTTTAAAAAACTTAACACACATCATTCTAGACCTAATTCAGTACGCTGTGCCAAATTTTGTGCAAATCGAAAGATATATAGGGACTTTGGTACACCATATACATTAAATCGAACGAAAATATATATGGGAGCTATATCTAAATCTGAACCGTTTTTTCAATAGGGTTCGTCCTTGGGCCAAACAAATGAGCTGTGCCAAATTTCATCCAATTCGGATCATAAATGTGATCTGTACTTTGTTTACAATTTAACATAGACAGACGGACATGCATAGACATGCATGCATAGAAAAAGTGATTCTATGCAAATTCTCAAAAGGAACCATGTGTCTATCTCGTTTGCTTTTGCCTGTTACAAACATATGCACAAAGACATAATACCCTGTATCACAGAGGAGTGAAGGGTATAATCAGTTTACCGTCACAATACACCATATGTTTATATGGTGTATTATGACATAGGTCAGAACCAAAATTGATGTATTAAAGTCAAAATTTACCTGATATCATATAATTTTAATCCTTTTGTTTGTTCTACATAGTTAACCCACATTTTATGACGTCATGGTCATAAACTCATAGTTTCGTTTGTACATAGAACAGGCATCACTCGAAAAGTTTACCTGTCGGATATATAAGACGTAATGTCTTCATTTGAAGCCATAATTTCCATTTGGGAATTTAACCAGTTAAGAATTGCTAAAGAAACTATATCCAAGCACCAATATCACAATGGAATCCAAATCGAAGTCATCTCTAAGCTACGTTCTTTTCTTGTATCGTGAACAACTACGCCAGGGGAAAATTCAGCCGACCCGCTTGAATCGTACAAAAATTTCCCTAACCAACAAATTGATTAAGAAAACTGCCAATAATATACGGAAATGTTCCATCAACGACATGATAACCCTAAATCGTCAAATTGTATTCAAGCAAAAATTAAAACATCAAATTGCCCATCAACGGAATCGGTTACAAAGGAATTCGGAGGTTGATATCCACAATAATCACCAGGCATCTTGAACATTTGAAGGAAACTAAGATTGTATTTTATTGATGAGCACCTACATCATGGTGTGATGTGTCAGATACTTATCAATCTGGTTTGAATTGTAATGGCGAAATGACACTAGAGCTGATTACAAAAATAACACAGCGGATCACGAAGGCAAACTACGACGATATGTAATTTGTGAAGTTAATATGGAATCTTACATAATGTAGAACACATATATGCTGAAGTAAAAATAAAGTACGAGTAAAAGCTGAATTTGTTATTAGATTTATTTGAAGAATTATATAGAATGTGTAATTTAAGTAGTAAGTAGTTAAAATACTTTATACCATCAGCCTTAAGGGTAACAAGGTTATAGTTGTTTGGGACTGAAATTCGACATCTGTCAAACTTGGTTGTTACGTCCTTTTAATTTTCACTGAAGTTGACCAAAATGGATTGCACACCTATCTCACAGCGCATAAACATTTGCAAAGCCCACTGGAAAATTGTGATTATGTCACATCCAAGCATCGAACATTATTGAATTTGAAAAACCACCCAACTATGCAAGCAATTGGCAAAATTGTGTAGAAATTTAAATAGACGTTGCGCTGAAAATATCGTTGCCGTAAGTGAAGATTTAGCCGAGGCCTGAATGTGTTGAAACCAAAATTACGGAAAATCTGAAACCATCTGGCCATTTACAATTTCGTAGATTCGTGGGCAATTTTTCGAACAAAATGTTCTTAGACGAATTATTACATTTGGCATTCGGAGAATGCCAAGAGCACCAAATGTAATTAAGAATACTTTGTTCCTAAAAATTAACTATTTAGTGTGCTCATTGGTACGAAGTTGTGATTGAACATTTCGGAACGATTGCCATTCTGAGCGTTATGGCCATATAATAATATTGACCCACTTTTCAGGGTAGCCCACATATGTTTGGTATTTTGGACACGAATTAGCTGTATGGGTATAAAAGTTCGACCCGGCTTAATTTTACATCATTTTTATTTGTTGTTGATTCTCCTATTCTTCTACCACCCCATAAAGGGTCAATATTTTAAAAAATTGGTGCATCCCACGGAGTATTCATTTCATTTTTTTCCCTCTGTTGTAATCACTCTAGCGTCTAAAAGAATTGAGATAGATCGCAAAAATTTTGCATAGAGTCGTCTTTTGTCTACAGGCAGGTCATGGGCTTTTTCGGTCCACGTTTAGGCATAGCTCCCATATAAGGGTACCCCCCAAATTTTGGGTATTTTAGGGTTCTTGAGCGCGATTTTCAACCGAATTCGCTGAAATTTGGTACATTGGGTTCTTATTGGGTACTAAATGTCTCCACAAAAATTATAAATATAGGTCCTTTTTCTGGTAGCCCCCATATAACTGTACCTCCTAATTTATTAGCTGTAATTTTGTATTTTAAGTTCTTAATAGGTACCAAATCTCTTCACAAAAAATTATGAATATAGGTCCAGTTTTTCGGATAGCCCCCTTATAAGGGTAGCCCCAATTTTCGGTATTGTGGGGTTCTTTAGCGCGTTTTTCAACCGAATTTGTTACAATTTGGTATTTTATAGTCGTATATGGTAACAAATCTCCCTACCAAAAATTATTTATATTCGCCCTCTTTTTGGGGTAGTCCCCATATAACCAACTTTTTATACCATCCACCATAGTATGGAGGGTATATTAGTTTTGTTTTTCCGTTTGTAACGCATCGAAATAATCATTTCCGACCCTATAAAGTATATATATTCTTGATCAGCGTAAAATTCTAAAACGATCTAAGAATGTCCATCTGTCCGTCTGTCTGTTGTAATCACTCTAGCGTCTAAACGAATTGAGATAGAGCCCCAAAATTTTGCATAGAGTCGTATTTTGTCTTCAGGCAGGTCAAGTTCGATGATGGGCTATATCGGTCCACGTTTAGGCATAGCTCCCATATAAGGATACCTCCCATTTTTCGGTATTTTGAAATTCTTAAGCGTGTTTTTCAACCGAATTCGCTGAAATTTGGTACATTGGGTTCTTATTGGGTACTAAATGCCTCCACAAAAAATTATTAGTATAGGTCCACTTTTTCTGTTAGCTCCCATATAACGGTACCTCCTAATTTTCAGTATTTTGAGGTTCTTGAGCGCGTTTTTCAACCGAATTCGCTGAAATTTGGTACATGGGGTTCTTATTGGGTACCAAATTTCTTCTCTAAAAATTATAAATATAGGTCCACTTTTTCTGGTAGCCCCCATATAAGGGTACCTCCCAATTTCCAGTGAGCGCGTTTTTCAAACCGAATTCGATGAAATTTGGTATTTTGTAGTCGTATATGGTAAAAAATCTCCCCACCAAAAATTATTAATATTCACCGCTTTTTAGGGGTAGTCCCCATATAACCCCCTTTTTTATATTAATATAGTTATCTGATTTGTTCCGTGTGTTGCGGTTGGGTAGTCGTTACGGGGAATAGTCAATTTTTACCCTACAAAGACTATTTAGCCATAAGCATTCCGCCTTCTAAAGATATTGTGATAAAAAAAAACTCAAACATGATGATAATGAAATATATCGGCAGACATTTAGGCATATCCTCAATATAGTGATACCTCCTGAAGGAAAGAATTGAGATAAACAATTCAAATATTTAGTTCAAAATTGGCATATACCGGTCATTAATTAGGCATAGCCCTCATATGATGATATCCCTAAATATTCACTATTTCCTACACTATGTAAACAATATGGGTCCCTCTTTAGGCATAGACTCATATAGCTTTGTAATCTAAATTACAGTAGTTTGAGGACTTTATACTCTACAATGCGTTATCAATATCAGTCCACTTTTTGGATCTTACAGATTTTAGGAAAAATCCCCATTAAAAATTGCCGAAGTTCGTATTTGATGTACATAATGGTTTACATAAATCGATTTGTATTATCGGTATATGCCCACTTTTTGGTATGTTCCCTATATTTTCATTGCATGTATCTGTCAGTATAACTATGGTGGAGGGTATCCAAAGTTCGGCCCGGCCGAACTTAACGCTTTTTCACTTGTTTATATTAAAATAGTTATCTGATTTGTTCCGCGTTTTGAGTTTGGTTCTAAGACTCTGTTCGATAATGAACTATAGCCGCATTTAGACAAAGCCCCTGTGTGGAGGTTCCAGAAGGAGTGGACCGTTATTCCCATCTTCGAATTTGAACTAAGTTCGGAAGAAATAATAAGATGGGCAAAGTTTGGATGAAATCCAATATTTCGATGAGGCACATTTTCACCGTGTTAATGTGTATACACCCTCATTAGCCATAAGACTGAGGGTATAATAATTATCCATTAAAATGTCTGAAATTTGTATTATGGTTTACATAATCCGTTTTTAGAAATGTCGGTATAGGTCCACTTTTTGGTATGTTCCCCATATTTTCATTTCTGGTACCTGTCAGTATATCTTTGGTGTAGGGTATTCAAAGTTCGGCCTGGCCGAACTTTTTCACTTGTTAAATCTCATATGAAGTATTCGATTTCATCAGAACGGCGAAAAAGTTCAAAGTTCAATCAGATCAAATTTAAATATGGGACATATCGGCCCATTAAAAAATATTTTTTTTTTTGAAATTCGTACTAGAACGGTAAAAAAATACTAAATGCGGTACCCTTTGTATTTGACCCTTGAACCGGTATAACTAGAACTCTTAAATTTGAAATGAAGGTCACTGTTGAAGTGTAGAATATATGTAGCATTGTATTTTTTTTGGTACCGAAAGTACTAAAATGTACTAAATTTTGTACAATTTCGTAGCATATGCATGAATGATGAGATGTAGGGTCGATATAAGGAGGTGGTTTTTAAAGCGTTTATACGAAAAATTCTATACAATTTTTAATTTGAGGTACAACATGGAATTGGACTCTTGAATTTGAAATTAACATTACCGCCGGAGTATAAGATAAGATATAAATTTTGTACAATTTGGATTAAGAGTGAGCCGATAGATCCGGAAATTAGATCATTAGATTTCCTTTGGATTGGATAATATAGGTAGTAATATAAATGTGTAATTGTGTGGATTCTCAGAACCCCAAATACAAACATTTTTTTCCAGTGAGAAATGTGTTTAATTTGCGTCATATAATAACCACTTTCTTTATAACCATATTCTATGGTCTTAAATAGTTATGGCTTAGATTGGGTTTCATTATAATCGACCTGGCCATCCGGATTAGAGTCATAAATTTTAATCCATATTTTTGTACCCACATTTTATGATTTCAAGGCCATAAACATTATATATAAAAAAATCAGATTTACCATACCTGTTACGGCTTTGCAGATACATTACATATTACCTGGATGGTATATAAAATGTTGTGTTTCCATTCCTAGTTCATCATTTCCATTTGGGAATTCAATTCGTTAACAACAGTCAAATTACAAAATATTAACAATTTTATAATGGAACCGAAATCAAAGTCATCTCTCGACTATGTTCTTTTCTTGTACCGTGAACAATTACGTCTGGGGAAGATTCAACCGGCTCGCTTACATCGTACAAAAATTTCCCTAACCGACAAATTGATTAAGAAAACTGCCAATAATATACGGAAATGTTCCATCAACGATATGATAACGATAAATCGACAAATTGTATTCAAGCAAAAATTGAAACATCAAATTGCCCAACACCGGAATCAATTGCAACGGAAATCCGAGGATGATACACAGAAGAATCAGCGGGAACCTTGAAAATTTTGAAGAGCCATAAACAACAAAATGTTTTGATGAGTAGAAATTTGAAAGTGGTGTGCTGAAATGAAGTGAAAACCATCTAATCGACGATATGACAACAGAGCAGATCATGAAGAGAAATTCAGGACGAAGTTACTTTCATATGTGAAGAAAATGTAAAGCACTGAAGATAATTATGATTGAAGTAATAAAATAAAAGACGAATAAAAACTGAACACTATTATCATTTTATTTTAGATTTTCTATAGTATGTATACATAAATTAGTTTTGAAGTTTTTATACCCTACACAACTATGTTGTCAGGGTATTATAGCTTTGTGCAGCCTCAAAAGTTTGTAACGCGGCGAAATATTGATCCTACACCCACCTTTAAGTATGCTGATCGTCATACCTCGACTAGCTGAGTCGATCTAGACAAGTGTGACCGTCCGTCCATTATAATTTGTAAACACGATACAGGTCACAGTTATGGACCAATCTTCACGAAATTTTGCATGTAGGATGGGTTTTGCCCTAATGTTTTTGACAAAGATCGGTTAATAGTTAGGGGATAAAATGGAGCAAATACTTAATTTTTGTCGTTTTTTCTAGTCGCTCCAGAGGCCGCAATTATGGCCCAAACATCGTAAATTTTTACATGGAGAAGGAGATCGGGCCATCATTCTAGACTTATTTCAGAACGCTATGCCAAAATTCGTGCAAATCTAAAGATTTCCCGGGACTTTAGTGGACTATTTAGCTAAAATCTGGAGAAATTGCATATGGGAGCTATATCTAAATCTGAACCGATTTTCATGAAACTTAGCACACATTATTATTGACGCTATTCAGTACGCTATGTCAAAATTCGTGCAAATCAAGAGATTTCCAATGACTTTAGATGACTATTTAGCTAAAATCGGGCGAAATTGCATATGGGAGCTATATCTAAATCAGAACAGATTTTCATGAAACTTAGCACACATTATTATAGATGCAATTCAGTACATAGCGTACTGAATTTTGGCATAGCGTACTGAATTAAGTCTAGAATGATGTGTGCAAAGTTTTGTGAAAATCGGTTCAGATTTAGATATAGCAATTTTAAATATTTGCTCAGATCCCCTTTACCGTATAGAATATGGAGCGACTCGCAAATCTGACAAAAATAAAGTTCTCAGTTCATTGCACCCCCTAAATATTATCTCAACATCACCGAAAATTATAGACGTCGTCCTTGACCATAACCGGAACCTCATGGAAAATTTCTAGTGTGGTAATGGGTTATACATATAAATATTTAGGTATAACTCCCAGAAGAGGTCAACCACTCCTCTTGGGCATATTGTCAACTTCTCGGCTATGTCCGTCATTTTTCACACAAAAGACAGGATCCGTTTGACCCGCTAAATATTGACCGATCTTTATCAAAACTGGCATGTTTATTCTTTGGCCCGATCTCCTTCTCCATGTAAAAATTTACGATGTTTGGGCCATAATTGCGGCCTCTGGAACGACCACAAAAAACGACAAAAATTAAGTTTTTAGTCCATTTCATCCCCTAAATATTAACCGATCTTTGTCAATAACAATAGGGGGTCATTGTACAGAACGCATCCTACATGCAAAATTTCGTGAAGATTGGTCCATAACTGCGGCCTGTATCGTCTTTACAAATTATTATGGACGGACGGACACACATGTCTAGATCGACTCAGCTAGTCGAGATATGACTATATATATGCACAAAGCTATAATACCCTGACAACATAGTTGTGTAGGGTATAAAAACTTAAAAACTAATTTATATATACTGTAAAAAATCTAAAATAAAATGATAATAGTGTTCAGTTTTTTTTTTTGGTCTTTTATTTCTTTACTTCAATCATAATTGTGTTCAGTGCTTTACATTTTCTTCACATGTAAAAATAACTTCGTCCTGAATTTCTCTTCGTGATCTGCTCTGTTGTCACATCTTGAACATTATATGGTTTTTACTTCATTTCATCAACTAATTCCAGCACACCACATTCAAATTTCTACTCATCAAAATATTTTGTTGTTTATGGCTCTTCAAAGGTTCAAGGTTCCCGGTGATTCTGCTGTGTATCATCATCGGATTTCCGTTGCAATTGATTCCGTCGCTGGGCAATTTGATGTTTCAATTTTTGCTTGAATACAATTTGTCGATTTATGGTTATCATATCGTTGATGGAACATTTCCGTATATTATTGGCAGTTTTCTTAATCAATTTGTCAGTTAGTGAAATTTTAGTACGATGCAAGCGAGCCGGTTGAATCTTCCCCCGACGTAATTGTACACGGTACAAGAAAAGAACATAGTCGAGAGATGACTTTGATTTCGGTTCCATTATAATGTCTATATTTACAAATTGCTGACTTATTATTGACCATGATACTAGTTCAATAGACAGTTCCTACAGGGTAGCTACACTTGTTAATCTACATTTTTACAACATTATGCATGTGTTTGTGAAAATAATTCGAATTAATTAGTTTAGTAGTTTTTTGCCTGCATTTAATCCCAACTGCCCTTCCCCTACCCAATTATTTCGTTAATCCTTTTGTTTGTTATGCAATATTCCACATAATAAGCAATAAAATTACCGCAACGAACAATTTATGATTACATATTGTTAACAAGTGCTATTGCAAAAGGATTATAAAGTCAAACCACAGACCATATTTTATTGGTACAGGTAGAATTTTTATTAATTTAATAACCAGTTGCAACGACTTGTATATATAAAAACTCAACAACTATTTCAGGGATACAACATTCTCGTACTAACCACAGAAAACATAACAACTACCGTCTTCACTAAAAACTAAAACAAAATGGAATCGAAATCATCACAACAACAAACATCACTTAGCTACGTTCTCTTTTTGTATCGCGAACAATTGTGTGTCAAACGAAGGCAGCCGACCCGTTTACATCGCACTAAATTCTCACTTACCGATAAACTTATCCAGAAAACAGCAACAAATATACGCAAATGTTCGATCAGTGATATGATAATCCTCAATCAACAAATTGCATTTAAACAAAAGTTAAGGAATCAACTTGGTCAGCAGCGCAATCAAATGCCAGGGAGGATAGCGGAGACAACACCAGCTGAAGAGCATTCATAACATCGAAACCAGAGAATGACAGCCACGCTGTGAAAATTGAGAACATTTATTGACAGATTGACATCGTGACATTTAAATGAAAAACTAATGGAGGTCACAAGATTTTCAGTAGCCAACATGAAAATCCTGCAAAATGATCACAAATAGCCACGCAACATTGAGTGGGAATATTTAGATATTTAAGTAGAGTTAAGCGTTTTGTTAGCAGTTGTTTCAAATCAAATTGTACAAATATATGTGCTGTGTATTTTTATAAATTAATATCGCATTTTATTTCATTAGTATGAAAAAATTGAAGGTGGATGATCATAAGTAGACAATTTGCGTTCGCTTTCATATTTAAATGACAACGTTGACATCACAGGCCGCAACAAAACGAAAAGTAAAGCATACCATCAGGCGACATTACATTTATGCGTACGATCTTGTCAAAGAGCGAATCTTGTAAAAAATTTATTAAATTATTAACATTACCAACAATTCATAACAACTTTTTGCTAAAGCATACTTTTAGGCATACGCTGCAATGCAAACTATTAACCAAAGACTTAACATTTATATTAATTCTGGTTGTATGTTTACAGATTTTAGACATTTTCTTTTGTGATTGGAATGTATATGTTTAGCCATTTCGTGTTTTCAAAAGTATGCGTAAAAACAAATATAAATATTTTTTTATACCCTTCACCACACTGTGGTACAGGGCATTATGTCTTTGTGCATATGTTTGTAACATGTAAAAGGAAACGAGATAGATACGTGGTTCCTTTTGAGAATATGCATAGAATCACTTTCTGAGTCGATTTATGCATGTCCGTCCGTCTGTCTGTCGGTCCACGTTAAATTGTAAACAAAGTACAGGTCGCATTTATGATCAGAATTGGATGAAATTTGACACAGGTCACTTATTTGGCCCAAGGACGAATGGTGTACCAAAATTTGGCACAGCGTAATAAATTAGGTCTAGAATGATGTGTGTTAAGTTTCCTGATAATCGGTTCAGATTTCGATATAGCTTCCATGTATATTTTCATCCGATTTAAGGTAAATGGTATACCGATTTACACGCAATTTGGCACAGCGCAATGAATTAGGTCTAGAATGATGTGTGTTAAGTTTCCTGAATATCGAAATTTGGCACATCGTTATGAATTAGGTCTAGAATGATGTGTGTTAAGTTTCCTGATTATTGGTTTAGATTTAGATATAACTCCCATATATATTTTTGTCCCAACCTGCATCGATTTTATGGTAAATGGTGCACCAAAGTCCCTATATATCTTTCGATTTGCACGAAATTTGGCCCAGCGCAAAAAATTAGGTCTAGAATGATAATTGTTAAGTTTCCTGAATATCGATTCTGATTTAGATATAGCTCCCATATATATTTTCGTCCGATTTAATGTAAATGTGGACCAAATTCCCTATATATCTTAGGTGTACGGCATTTATATCCAAAGATAATCATTCTGGGTAGTTAAATCATTTCTTTTTTTTGTACAGAGATCGGAGGGTGCAGTGCTAATGTGGCTTCTTTATAACTATGACATTTTGGGTGAGAGTCACTTTTGGTCCAAAGGTGACAGATAAGGCTGGGTTTTGAAAGCGTGTACTCATGTATACGAAAAGTGCTATATTTGGTACAATTTATAATTTGAGGTACACATGGAGCTGGAATCCTAAAATTTGCAATTAATTCGTAGTTTTGAAATTTTTTTACCTTTATGTACGAAAAGTATTAAATCGTACTATAATTGGTACAATTTGGATTTTGGAGAACCGATAGAAGACTCTTGACATTTGGAGTTAGGATCACTGTTGGGAGTAGTTGAGAGAGACAGAGTTGGGCTACTTAAGAAATTTTGGAAATTCCTACTAATATGAACCAAATTTGGTACAATTTAAATTTTGGGAAAAGTGATGTATTAAGTTTTGTACTAAATGTAGTTTTGGGTGAACCAATTGAGGTGGAATTTTGATATTTGACTATAGGGTCACGGTTGTTGGGTGTTGGATTGGGTTTTTTTAAGAACGTTTTGGAAATTATTTCTAATGTGTACTAAATTTGGATTTGAGTGAACCAATATAGCTGGAATCCTGAATTGAATAATACGATTGCCCAAGACTACTTATGTATACTAAATGGTACTAAATTTGATACGAATTGGATGTAGGTGAACAGATAGAGCTGGAATCCTGAAATTTGGAATTAAGATTGGGGAAGGTGGGAAGTTTTGGAAATTTGTACTTATGATTGTTAAAGTAGACAGTTATGGAAACTTATATTAATGTGATCTAACTGGTAATAAATTCGGATTTGGATGAACCTATATTTGAAATTCGGATTTTTTCGAAATAAAAACCAGTAAGGAAAGTAGTAAAGTCGGACTGGGCCAACTATATGATACCCTTCACCACTTTGGATATATTTTACATATGTATCCTAACAGACGACGCGTTTTGTTCTAAATCTATATCTGAACCGATTTCAGGGAAACTTGCCAGAGACTAATTTATATAACATCAGTACGTTGTGTCAATCGGCCTAGCTATGGATCTTTTCACGAAGCTTAGCAACATCATTCAAGCCTTAATTCAGTACCCTATACCAAAATTCGTGCAAATCGAAAGATATATAGGGTCTTTGGTGCACCAATTACCTTAAATCGGATAAAAATACATATGGGAGCTATATCTAAATCTGAACCGAATTTCGCGAAACTTGGCAAACATCATTCTCGATCTTGTTCATATCTCTGTGCCAAATTTCGTGCACATCAAAAGAAGTCTTTAGTGGACTATCTACCTAAAATTGGGCGAAGCTATATATGGGAGCTATATCTAAATCTGAACCGATTTTCACGAAACTTTACACACATCATTCTATACCTAATTTACTAAGCTGTGCCAAATTTCGTGGAAATCGAAAGATATATAGGGTCTTTGGTACACAATTAACCTTTAATCGGACGAAGATATATATGGGAGCTATATCTAAATCTGGACCGATTTTTACGAAACTTTGCAAACATCATTCTAGACCTTATTCATTACGCTGTGCCAAATTTCGTGCAAACCGAAAGATATATAGGGAATATTTACCTAAAATCGGGCGAAGCTATATATGGGAGCTATATCTAAATCTGAACCGATTTTCTCAAAACTTTTCACACGTCATTCTAGACTTAATTCAGTAGGCTATAACAACTTTCGTGCAAATCAAAAGATTTCCAGGGACTTTAGTGGTCTATTTACCTAAAATCGGGCGAAGCTATATATGGGAGCTATATCTAAATCTGGATCGATTTTCACGAAACTGTGCACATATCATTCTAGACTTAATTTGAAAAATTGTGCCAAATTTCGTGCAAATTGAAAGATATATAGGGACTTTGGCACACCATGTACCTTAAATCGGACGAAATTATATATGAGAGCTATATCTAAATCTGAACCGATTTTTCCCAATTTCAATAGGGTTCGTCCTCGGGCTATGCATATTTTCAAAAGGAACCATGGGTCTATCTTGATTATTTTTGCCTGTTACAAACATATGCACAAAGACATAATACCCTGTACCACAGTGTGGTGAAGGGTATAATTACAAGAGTATAAAGGGTAATAAATGATACCAAATATAGTCTAGTATTAGATTTTTGTTGCGGTCAGAATTAGTGTGTAGGGTTTGTAGTTTTGGAACTGCGTACTAAGAAAACAAAGGGACATATTAGTTTTTTAAATACTTCCCACAGTCGCCAACGAAGTAGCGGGAATATGCTAGTTATATTATAAAACTATTTAATGAGATCAGCTTAATTCTATTCGATTTCATAGAAATGGTACATGAATGAGCGTATCAGACTTAAAAAAAAATACCACAGATCTCTATGGTCTGTAGTGTATTAGAAAACATTTTGATTATTCCATTAGTATGGGATAATTCTTTATCCTAATGCCTGAACTATAATTGCTGGCTTCTTTTCAATGTTGATTCTGCCAACATCGAGTTATGTTCTTGTCGAGTTTCTGAGTCTCGATAAACTTCATACTTCAGTTATATTGCCTAAAATATTTCAACATGTCACTTCCTGTATTTGAGGGGATGGGGTAGAGGTGGTAATATACCTACCGAACATATGTATGTAGCCCAGTTAGTAAATTCAATTTAAGCTTCATTGATTGTTAGTTGGCTGGTTGGTTGGATGGTCTGGCTGGTTGCTTTATTCGTTCATCTTGCCATTTTGCTGCTGAATGGCCTGGCATTCAATTCTTCTATACTCGTTTGTTGTTGTTGCTGTTGCTTTAGTTTTATGCAATCACTTTTAGGGCTGTTGTTTTGTTACTGGTTGGCATTCGATCATTGTTTGATGGATACAATTGCAGTCTGTCTGTCGGTCGGTTAGTCTTATTTCTTGTTTTCTTTTTTTTTTTTTTTTTGGTTTAGTCGAACTTCTTAGTTTTATGTTGCAGTTTTAGTAAATGCGGCTATTGTTGTTGTTGTTGCCATAGCTATTTGTGGTTGCATGTCGTCTCAAGATATCTTCGCTGAGAAGATGAAACCACTCAACCTAATTTCTTGTGGTAGACAAATACACAACCACATACACAGTCACAGACACACACACATAATACATATTCTGATAAATTTGCTCCACTCACAACTGAAGCCACTACGTACAATCCTAAGTAGATACATATACATACATCGAAACTTGGTCTATGGCTAAATTTAGCTTTCAGCCATGATACAGAATGGTTAAGTAAGCGTTAAGCATGAATCGTTATGTTAATACCGGCATTTGCATCGCATTGCAACAACAGAAACAGAAACTGAAATAGAAGTAGTAGTTTTAGTTTCAAAGGTAAAATTGATGTTTCTGTGGTCGTTGTTGTGCTGCTGCCGCTGTTGTTATTACCGTAGTAGTGGTGATATGATCTGATTTCTTGGGGTTATTTAAATATTTATTACCAAAATTTTAAACAATGAATTGTCAATTCAGTTTTGTGTATACAAACATAAATCCTTTGTCGCATGCGCACTTACACTGAAAGAAATTTCGCGTGTATACACGCTTTGATACAATGGAAGCATGCTTCATTGAAAAGTTGGTTTAATACCTCAAATGTCTGAGGACCAAATCTATTTCAGACCATTTTGGATTAGATTAATAAAGGATTAAATTAAAGGAAGTAAGCGATTTAGTTCAAATTTGCACAGCGTAATATTTCTTCCAAATTGGGTCAATATTTTGAAGAAATGCAAGTATTATTATATAGGTTTACCCACTTTGTGGCTTCAAAAGTAAACGCAACAAGTGAAAAAGCGTTAAGTTTGGCCGGGCCGAACTTTGGATACCCTCCACCATAGTTATACTGGCAAATACATGCAATGAAAATATAGGGAACATACCAAAAAGTGGGCATATACCGATAATTCTACAAACCGATTTATGTAAACCATTATGAACACCAAATACAAACTTCAGCAATTTTTAATGGGGATTTTTCCTAAAATCTGTAAGATCCAAAAAGTGGACAGATTCTGATAAAGCATGGTAGAGTATAAAAGCCTCAAACTAGTGTAATTTAGATTAACAAGTTATATGAGGCTATGCCTAAAGGGGGATCAATATTGATTTCATAGTGTAGGAAATAGTAAATATTTGGGGATATCATTATATGAGGGTTATGCCTAATTAATGACCGGTATATGCCAATATTGAACCCAATATTTTAATTGTTTATCTCAATTCTTTGCTTCAGGAGGTATCACTATAATGAGGGGATGCCTAAATGTCTGCCGATATGTTTCATTATCGTCATGTTTGAGTTTTTTATTATCACAATATCTTTAGAAGCGGAATGCTTACAACAGATAGCTAAATAGTCTTTGTAGGGTAAAAATTGACTATTCCCCAACCCCAACACACGGAACAAATCAGATAACTCTATTTTAATATAAAAAGGGCGTTATATGGAGACTACCCCATATAATTTATTAATATTAATAATTTTTGATGGAGAGATTTGTTACCATATACGACTACAAAATACCAAAATTTCAGCGAAATCGGTTGAACCTCAAGAACCTCAAAATATCGAAAATTTGGGTACCCTTTTATGGGGTCTAACCGAAAAAATTGACCTATATTTATAATTTTTTTGTGGAGAGATTTGCTACCCAATAAGAACTCAAATTACTAAATTACAGCCAATTCGGTGAAAAAATCCGGTCAAAACCCCCCAAAAACTGGAAATTTGGAGGTACCCTTATATGGGGGCTAACAGAAAAAGTGGACCTATATTTATAATTTTTAGTGGGGAAATTTGGTAACCAATAAGAACCCAATGTACCAAATTTCAGCGAATTCGGTTGAAAACTGCGCTCAAGAACCCTAAAATACCGAAAATTGGGAGGTACCCTTATATGGGGGCTACCCGAAAAAATTGACCTATATTTATAATTTTTAGTATAGAGATTTGATATACAATAAGAACTCAAAGTACCGAATTTCAGCGAATTCGGTAGAAAAATGCGATCAAACCCCCCAAAATACCGCAAAATTGGGGGTAACCTTATATGGGGGCTATCCGAAAATAAGGACCCATATTTATAATTTTTGGTGGAGAGATTTGCTACCCAATAAGAACTCAATGTACCAAATTTCAGCGAAGTCAGTGAAAAAACGCGCTCAAAATACCGAAAATTGGAGGGTACCCTTATATGGGAGCTATGCCTAAACGTGGACCGATATAACCCATCTTCGAACTTGACCGGCCTGCAGACAAAAGACGACTCTATGCAAAATTTTGGCGATCTATCTCAATTCGTATAGACGCTAGAGTGCACTATAGGTCAAACAGACCATTTTACTGGCCAAAAGTCGAATTTCACACAATGTCCTATCACTTATTTTGAGTTACAATCGAGTAAGGAACACTTCAAAACAAATAAAAATGAATTTTGGTTTTGCATAATCACTTATACCGTTGCATGGCAAGCTGTCAAACGTGAATTATTAAAATATCATAAAAAATGTATTAATTTGGTATGTTACTTGTTAAGATTTAAAGTTGAAATATAATATAAGTATAACTATAAGCAAAAAATTAATAAGAAAGTATTCGATATTTGTTATCATAAAATTTATCCATACATATGTGTATGTGTAGAAATAGTATTAAAACAACCGTAACTTTAGATTGATCGCAGAATTTCTTAAACTTTGAGGTTATGAATGCATTAAATCCGTGGGCAACGTTTGGCAATTGAAATAAAAATTGATATTTGTTTATTGAATCGTCCTTAATCTAAGTAACCTAATGTGGTTTTGCGGATTTGTGCGGGTTTTTTAGTTATTACCATTATTGCATGTTAAACCATTTACCGAAATACTGATTAATTTGAATCTGAAATAACTGGAGTAAAGCTAAATCGTATATTCCGCCTCAAAATTATTTTAATTTCATTATTATGTCAGTTTTAATTAGATTTAAACGTATTTCGAACTTATTGTTATGAAACCGCTAATTTAATATTGACGAAATATTTCTGGTTGTCATGGACAAAGTACAAGGTACTCTCCATAAGGTACAAATTCATTCGACGCAGATAATGAAAAATTGTGTACTTCCATTAGAGGTTCTTGGAAAAGATGCTGCTGAAGCTAGGCATAAATTGTATAAGCCCGACAGGTTACATCACGCTCGTAAGAGCAGCCGAATGAATAACATCTTAGATACATTGGATACATTAGATCCTTTAATATCATCAATTAGCATAATAAAACGCATGCTGCAGTGAAAACGTTAATGCTTGTAATGTCAAAATTCTATTGATGAATTGGAATCTTTAAAACAGTCGAATTTAAATCAAACTATTAAAGGTGAAGACCGATCACATGATAAGAGCGATGAGTTCAATGAAGACGGCCTACAACGTATATATATATTCTTAATGACTTAGATTTAGAAAATGAAACGGACTGCCTTAAAATAATATATGTAATCACAGACGTAGCAAAGTGGAGGGGTGTCCTTGGTACTTGACGCCGCTCGAATTGTTTTTGTTTACCTAATTTTTAATTTTTTTTATGCAAAAGAAAAAATTTCATTTTTTACAAACACCAAACTTATCACATAGGCCCCCCTTCCCTTTTCGAAACCCTGCATACGACCCTGTATGCAATGATATTCCATAATTTTATTTATTCACAATAATAAGAATATATATAAATAAAATGTTATGAAATATATGAATTAAATTATTTTTGTTCTCAAAGGGTTAATACATTAATAACTTAAAGGGTTAATTTCAAAAAAAATTGTTCCATTATTCTTTATGAAGGTTAAGAAAGCTATTCTGGTTGAAATACAATAATTTTTTCAAATTTATGACTTTTGGCCACAAAAATTGCCAGTTTGACCTATAGTGGAGTGATTACAATAGACAGATGGACATGGCCATATCATCATAGAATTTTACGCTGATCATGAATATATATACTTTATAGGGTCGGAAATGATTATTTCGATGAGTTACAAACGGAAAAACAAAATTAATATACGCTCCATACTATGGTGGAGGGTATAAAAAATTATGCGATAACAAACTCTACCATAAGCTGGAGGTTATATTAATTTTGTCATTCCGTTTGCAACACATTGAAATATTAACCGTAGAACCCACACAGTATATACTCTTGATCGGAATAAATTTCTATGTATAGTTTTGCACAGACATTGCTAGTACTTCTAGGATATTGGCATTTGTAACCGAAATATATATGTACACGATTTTGTGTAACCCTCATATAATGATGCCCCTCAATATTCGATTTTCGACACGTTTTCCAACCGAATTGGTTGTAATTTGGCATTTTCGGTTATCAAGGTATAGAATATCCCCGTGACCCAAGTTTTAGGGGTAGCCCCCATATAACGGTACTACCCTGAATTCGGTATTTTGGGGACTTTGGACAAGTTTTTCTGTTATTTGGGTTCTCATTGTATAGCACATTTCCGTACTAAAAAAAATTAATATGGACCCACGTTTAAGGGTAGCTCACATAATATAGTGTTATTCGGTATGTTCAAGGTCCTATCATAACATGAGTTTTCTCCTAGGAGCCTCCATTAATTTTAGATATTTTGATTGGCATCCTCATGAAACATCGAAAAACGCATATAAAGATTGAGAAGCACTTCAATCGTCGCTTTATGCCGACGTAATAAATTGGCTATATCTTCAAGAGTTGTTAAGATAATCACTTGGGTCATCCATGAATTAGTGTAGGTTCGAATCGAATCAAAAAATAATATTAATTGTTTTGTAACTGAGAATCGGTGGGATCGCCTTAAATCACTAATAAATATAGAGTTTATGGGGTCTCCGACGACACCTTTTTTTCCAGGTGACACCTTATGGCGGAGAGTATCACAAAGACAAAAGAAGTTGCTAGTATCCCATAAATTCCATTGAGAACACCAGTTCATGACCATGTGATCATATCGAACCTGTTTTATAGAGCAATGTTAACCAGGTGCACCAAACATACGTATGTTATCTGAGATAGAATTTTAAGTAAGCAAGTAAGCTACAGAGATTTGTTCTTTCTCAGAAGTAGGGATGGTCCGTGTATCCAATTTTTAGATTTTCGACTGTCAAAAAATGTAAACTTCGAAAAGGTCAATTTCATAAACGTCATTTATTTCAAAGTTTTCAACAGATACAATTATTATCAAGAATATGTAATATTTGTAGATATTTAGGAATATTATTTTTGAGAATAAAATTTTGAAATTTGATGTGGGTTTCAGTAATTCCCATATTCACTAATTCTGACGTATGTATTATACGTCGAAAATGTATTTCCGTCTTTCTTTTTGATGAACTATCTCGACTCAGAAGTGTTGTGCTTTCCACAGTTCTTTCGAAGATATTCCAACTCGCTTTCACTCCTTGCAGTATGCAAGAACATGCATACTACAATTGTGGAATATGGTGGAATTTTCAACCATATTTTTAAAACCCTCATATATTTTTTTCCAGTTTAAACAGACTTAAAACGGATATATCTCCATAATACTAATTCTCTAAAAGGAGTTGTGGTTTCCCATTTATATACATTGTAACTTTATACAAACAATATACATGGATGTGATTCTTCGTCTACTGATTTCTCCTCCTTGTGGTGAGCAAGAGGTTGTCCGGGTTTTTGAGATGTCTCATCAACACCAGAGATGAGATGAAGATGCCGGTATGAGTGCTATTGTTAATGGGAATTATGAAGATGCGGTTAAAAGTCTCTTCTCTGTTGTCTGCTGTCGGTCGTTTGTGTCATTTATTTATTACTGTTGTTGTTTATAAACAACAACAACAACGGCAACAACAATAGTACAAGCAGCATCCTCAGTGCAACATCCATTCATTCAGTCATCCATCCATCCATTCGTTTGCTCAACTATCCATCCATCCATCTGTATTGACGTTGCCATCCCTGCCTAACTCGTCACCATTGATGCCTGCCTAGCTGACAGACTGACTGACTGCCTAGCTGGCTGGCTGGCTGTCTCTCAAGAGGAAATAATCTCAATGGCATTTTTGGCCTACTTTTACTTTGTTTCAATACAACAGCAGACCACCAATAGAATAGATGCAAGTCTCAAATTCAAATTCGAATCAAAATTCAAAAATGTATCTGTATGTGTGTGTGTCTTAGTGTTTGTGTATATATTTGCATTTGATTTTACCTTGCTGCCGTTAATAAATAAATTGTCATGCTTTCAATTGCACTGGCTGTCTGTCTGTCCATCCAAACATCCATCTATCTGTCTATCTACCGGCATATTTATTTATGTTTGTAGCTGCGTGTCTATTTTGGCCATTGGCTGTTAGCTTTGTTAATTTCAATTGCTTTTGTTATTTTTTTTTCGTTTTTTGGTTGCTTTGCAAATAGTTATTTATGTTTCCTCTGGCAAAGAAGCTGCAGCTGAAAATTATGCCTTGTTCCGATTCGATCTGTTGCACAACAGTAAATTACCAAATTGAGGTTACAAGAATGGAATATTGTAATTTAAAATAAAACAAGTGAAAAAGCGGTAAGTTCGGCCGGGCCGAACTTTGGATACCCTCCACCATAGATATATTGACAGGTACTAGAAATGAAAATATAGGGAACATACCAAAAAGTGGACCTATACCGACATTTCTAAAAACGGATTATGTAAACCATAATTAAAAATTTTAGAAAATTTTAAAGGATAATTATACTCTCAGCCTTATGGCTAATGAGGGTGTATAGACTTTAACACGGTGAAAATGTGTCTCATCGAAATATTGGTTCTAGACCCCATGTTTCTTTGGACCAAATCCGTTTCAGAAAATTTAGATTTCATCCAAACTTTGCCCATCTTATTATTTCTTCCAAGCTTAGTTCATATTCTCGAACTTCCAATCAGGGGCTAGGTCTAAATGCGGCTATAGTTAATTATCGAACCTTACGTTCTAATTGTTTATCTCTCTATCCTCCGCAGGTGAAATGATTACAAAAGAGACTTAGAACCAAACTCAAAACGCGGAACAAATCAGATAACTATTTTAATATAAAAAAGGGGGTTATATGGGGACTACCCCAAAAAGGGGGTGAATATTAAAAATTTTTGGTAGAGAGATTTGTTACCATATACGACTACAAATTACCAAATTGCAGCAAATTCGGTTGAAAAATGCGCTCAAGAACCCCCAAATACCGAAAATTGGGGGTACCCTTATATGGGGGCTATCCGAAAAAATGGACCAATATTCATAATTTTTGGTGGAGAGATTTGGAACCTATTAGGAACCCAATGTACCAAATTTCAGCGTATTCGGTTGAAAAACGCGCTCAAGAACCCCAAAATTCCGAAAATTGGGGGGTACCCTTATATGGGGGATATCCGAAAAAATTCACATATGTTTATAATTTTTTGTGGAGAGATTTGGTACATATTAAGAACTCGAAATACTAAATTATAGCCAATTCGGTGGAAAAATATAATCAAAACCCCCAAAATACTGAAAATTAGGAGGTACCGTTATATGGGGGCTACCAGAAAAAGTGGACCTATATTTATAATTTTTTGTGGGGACATTAAGTACCCAATAAGAACCCAATGTACCAAATTTCAGCGTATTCGGTTGAAAAACGCGCCCAAGAACCTCAAAATACCGAAAATTGGGGGGTACTGTTATATGGGAGCTATGTCTAAACGTGGACCGATATATCCTATCTTCGAACTTGACCTGCCTGCAGACAAAAGACAACCCTATGCAAAATTTCAGCATCCTATCTCAATTCCTTCAGAAGATAGCGTGATTACAACAGACGGACGGACGGACAGACGGACGGACGGACGGACGGACATGGCTAGATCGTCTTAGAATTTTACCCTGATCAAGAATATATATACTTTATAGGGTCGGAAATGAATATTTCGATGAGTTACAAACGGAATGACAAAATTAATATACCCTCCATACTATGGTGGAGGGTATAAAAAATTGTCTTCCAATTTGAAATGGTACCGGACATTAAAAACGGTGTACACAAGTCCTACATTATCCCACCTGTAAATATTTTGGAAAGCGAAACCTTTCCTGGGATTGTGAATAATTTCTTCAGGATACTTATTATTATTAGAAGGACAAATTAAAAACATCTTGAGATAAGTAAAATCGAAGCGCTTCTAATTGAGAGCGTTGCTATGGATACGGCAGGCTTGATAATGAGGTCAACGGATTAACGGATTAATTAGTTCAACAGCAGATGTCCATGACTATTCTGTGCAAGTTTTCGATAAAAGCCGATGCTGTATGAAGCTATCTGGAATCTTCTCGAAAGAGCTGTGGAAATGGTCAGACAGAACACTTCCGAATTTATTTGCACTTATTTGTAACTGATCTACTAAAATTAAAGTTCTATCTGAAGTTGCTCCGTAAAACAGGTTGAATATGAGTTTATGAGAGACTAGCAAATTTGTCAATTCGTTGTCAACACCTCCAAATATTCATCGGATACCCAATAAAGTCTATATTCGACATCGGAATAAATTCTATGTCCGTTTGTCAGTCTGGTGAAATCTCTGTACAAACCGCATTATTTCATATTGGATTTTTAAATTTTACAGATAGATTGTTATTAGGATGTTTGGTATTAAAAAGTGGGAAATATATTGATCTATCTTTATTGAAACTGATTTATATGAGGCCATCGTTTCCATGATTATATGAGGCCATTTTTCCAAAGAAGTGGCTGTAATGGGTCATTCCGTGTGTTTTTGGAGGGTAAAACTCATTTTTCCTTAAAAAATCAAGATAGGGCTATATTCATACACAGCGTCCATATGAACATCCCTCCCCATATTCGGTATTTTACACATTTTCGACATTTCCAAAAGTGGCTGTAATTCGTCAGGGAAGTTAATATTAGCAAACAATTTTCAGTATACTTCCATGTTATGACATCGCCGTCATTACAGGTAATGCCTAATTTTTGGCTTTCCGACTTCTTGGTGGGTAAACAACTTGCACCCATAAGTTTTTAATATAGGCCAATTTTTTTACCTTTTGAAATTTTGCAACCAGAACAAATAAATATAAGAGAGATACAATTCCTTTGGTTAGACTATTTGTAGTATACTATTTGCAGTGGGTAGACTATGTGCTGTGAAACCAGGCGGTGGACGTCAATTTTTCTAACAACAACAAATAATTATTTGCAAAAAAAAAAAATATTTTTTAAAGTATAAAATTTAACTTTATGATTTTGAAGAAAAATTCTGTGGCGTTTTCTGGGTTAATAATAAAACTAGTGAATGGAGCAGAGTACTCGGGCGGGGTCGGTCGTATGATACTCTACATAACTACCACGGAACTCTAAAATTTTGGGGATTTATATTCCGAGCCGGGTCAATTTTTCACGATATTTGCACCCTTTTGTCCGATCAGACGTCTTTGTTACAAATGTTCCGAATTTTATTTTCCCGGGGTGAAAATTTGAACATGCAATTTTTTTTTAAATTTTACATTAAAATATCTTGGTTGATTTGACCCGCTGAATAGTGACAGATCCTTATCAAATACCCTGGTTATAATTAGTTGACCAGATTTCCCTCCTCATGGGAAATTTGTAATGATCGCCTTATAATTGTGGGGAATAGAGCGACTATAAAAAATAGACATAAACGAGTTTTCGCTCCATTTTATACCCAAAATATCATCTGGTCACTACCGAAAATTATATATACCCGAACCTCAAGCAAAATTTCCTAGCCAACAGAGCGTTATTTACGCCCTCTAGTGAGGTAAAACTAAACAATATTAAAACAAATGAAAAAGCGTTAAGTTCGGCCGGGCCGAACTTTGGATACCCTCTACCATAGATATACTAAAAGGTAGTTGAAAATGTGGACTATCGGTCCACTCCCTCTGATACCTCCCACACAGGTGCTAGGAGTAAATGCGAGTTATAGTTCATGTATAGTTCATTATCGAACCTTACGTTCTAACATTATCTCGATATCCTCCGCAGGTTAAATGATTACGACAGAGAACCAAACCCAAAACGCGGAACAAATTAAATAACTATTTTAATATAAAAAAGGGAGTTATATGGGGACTACCCCAAAAAGGGGGCGAATATAAATAATTCTTGGTAGGGAGATTTGTTACCATATACGAGTACAAAATACCAAATTGCAGCGAATTCGATTGAAAAACGCGCTCAAAACCCCAAAATACCGAATATTTGGGGTACCCTTATATGGGGGCCACCCGAAAAAAATGGACCTATATTCATAATTTTTTGTGGAGAAATTTGGTACCTATTAAGAACTCCAAACACTAAATTACAGCAAATTCAATGTAAAAATACGATCCAAACCCCCAAAATACTGAAAATTAGAAGGTGCCGTTATATGGCGGCTACCAGAAAAAGTGAACCTATACTCAAATTTTTTGTGGAGACATTTAGTACCCAATAAGAACCCAACGTACCAAATTTCAGCGAATTCGGTTGAAAAACACGGTCAAGAACCCCAAAATACAGAAAATTGGGGTGTAGCCTTATATGGGAGCTATGCCTAAACGTGGGCCGATATATCCCATCTTCGAACATGACCTGCCTGCAGACAAAAGACACCCTATGCAAAATTTCAGCACCCTATTTCAATTCTGTCAGAAGATAGCGTGATTAAAACAGACGGACGGACGGACATGGCTAGATCGTCTTAGAATTTTACCCTGATCAAGAATATATATACTTTATAGGGTCGGATATGAATATTTCGATGAGTTACAAACGGAATGACAAAATTAATATACCCTCCATACTATGGTGGAGGGTATAAAAAAATAAAGATTCCTGCAAGTATTTATGTTACGAATTATTGGTATCAATTAAAAGGTCAATAGCTCCCCTTGAATATACTATCAACTTATGGGGTCTTTATGTAAATATATACGACATAGAATACCAATTTGTCGAACACAAAGTCGGAGTCCACTTGGTGCGATAAATATTTGCCGATCTCCATCGTGGTGTTCGGATCATAATTAAAACTTTTATTTGGCCAGAAAAAAACAAAACAAAAACAAAAAGTTTTTGTACATTTCACCTATTTGGCCAGAATCGGTCCTATGTGCAAAATTTCGTCATGATTGTGCTCTGTATCGTGTTTAAAAATTATAA
>NW_026883606.1:0-50471 GCF_032173495.1 Musca vetustissima
CATTCAAAAGAAAAAACATTTAAACTTTAATGATGGCTGAAAAGCAAAAACAACAAGCACTATATGGTGGTTTGACTCTGTGATATGAGAGGGGGATAAAATTATATTTCTTTCGTTTAAATTTCATTTCATGCACGACCACTCTAACCACCATGAAACAAAATTTAAAAAAACTGTCCATTTTGATAAAAAAAAATTAAAACGAAATACGTTTAACCTTCTGTCCAATTTCAGGATCATCGTAAAACAGCAGCCAGCAGTCGTTAAAATTTGCATTTTAAATTTTATGCTAAATGTCCGGCCACAGCCACAAAGGCCATCATATACGGTTTATGTTAAACATTTTGCAGATACGAAAAAATTGGAATAATTCGAAATCTTCATGCATTAAATTCGCATATGGCTATCCTTATTTATATGCAAACCAAAAAAAAAGAAGAAAAGAAAACTAAAGATAACAACTGTCACAAATCTATGTTGTCCACCAATATAAATCGCAAAAGGAGGTTATGTCATGCACGAATCTTAATATTGAAACAAAAAATTGAAGGAAGGATTTTTGAATAGTTTTTTTTTCGATTTTTTCAACCATCCAATAGGCGTGGATTTTTTTTAAAAGAATTTTTTCCACGCTTCTAATAGGCCAATAGGCATAGATTTTTCAAACGAATTTTTTCCAAACATCCAATAGGCCAATAGGCGTGGATTTTTTAAAGAATTTTTTCCAAACATCCAATAGGCCAATAGGCGTGGATTTTTTAAAGAATTTTTTCCAAACATCCAATAGGCCAATAGGCGTGGATTTCTTAAAGAATTTTTTTTCAAGCATCCCATAGGCGTTGATTTTTTAAAGAATTTTTTTTTTCAAGCATCCCATAGGCGTTGATTTTTTAAAGAATTTTTTTTAAGCATCCAATTTTTAAAGATTTTTTTCAACCAACCAATAGGCCAATAGGCGTGGATTGTTTAAAGAATTTTTTTCCAAACATCTAATAGGTTTTTTTCCAAACATCCAATAGGCCAATAGGCGTGGATTTTTTAAAGAATTTTTTCCAAACATCCAATAGGCCAATATGCGTGGTTTTTTTAAAGAATTTTTTTTTCAAGCATCCCATAGGCGTTGATTTTTTAAAGAATTTTTTTTTAAGCATCCCATAGGCGTTGATTTTTTAAAGAATTTTTTCCAAACATCCAATAGGCCAATAGGCGTTGATTTTTTAAAGCATTTTTTCCAAGTATCCAATTTTTAAAGATTTTTTTCAACCAACCAATAGGCCAATAGGCGTGGATTTTTTAAAGAATTTTTTTCCAAGTATCCAATAGGCGAATAGGCGTGGATTTTTTAAAGAATTTTTTTCCAAGCATCCAATAGTCCAATAGGCGTGGATTTTTTAAACGAATTTTTTCCAAGTATCCAATAGGCGAATAGGCGTGGATTTTTTAAAGAATTTTTCCAAGTATCCAATAGGCGTGGATTTTTTAAACGAATTTTTTCCAAGCATCCAATAGGCGTGGATTTTTTAAAGAATTTTTTCCAAACATCCAATAGGCCAATGGGCGTGGATTTTTTAAAGAATTTTTTTCCAAACATCCAATAGGCCAATGGGCGTGGATTTTTTAAAGAATTTTTTCCAAACATCCAATAGGCCAAAAGGCGTGGATTTTTTAAAGAATTTTTTCCAAACATCCAATAGGCCAAAAGGCGTGGATTTTTTAAAGAATTTTTTCCAAACATCTAATAGGCCAATAGGCGTGGATTTTTAAAAGAATTTTTTCCAAACATCTAATAGGCCAATAGGCGTGGATTTTTTAAAGAATTTTTTCAAAACATCCAATAGGCCAATAGGCGTGGATTTTTTAAACGATTTTTTTCCAAGCATCCAATAGGCCAATAGGCGTGGATTTTTTAAACGAATTTTTTCCAAGCATCCAATAGTCCAATAGGCATGAATTTTTTAAAGAATTTTTTCCAAGCATCCAATAGTCCAATAGGCGTGGATTTTTTAAACGAATTTTTTCCAAGCATCCAATAGGCCAATAGGCATGAATTTTTTAAACGAATTTTTTCCAAGCATCCAATAGGCCAATAGGCATGAATTTTTTAAACGAATTTTTTCCAAGCATCCAATAGGCCAATAGGCGTGGATTTTTTAAAGAATTTTTTCCAAGCATCCAATAGGCGTGGATTTTTTTAATTTTTTTTTCATTTCTTGTCTTAATTCTAATATTTTCCCATAAATTTTTAAATACTTCAATAATTCAATATCCATTCAAATCATACCTCCTGCATTCATGTAGTCAACCCTGACATCTCCAAATCAGCAGCAAGTGAATTGGAGCGTATGAGTAATACTATTTTTGTTGTTGTTGTTCATAATTTTGCTTCATTTGTTTGTTTATAATTTTTTTGCTATTTGATTTCCCCATGTGTGTTTGTGGTTTTTCTTGTTATTATTTTTTTGTATTATGCCAGCCCCTCATTTTCCAAACAAATATACATTTTTTCAGTTTCTTCATGTTTATAACCTGTAATAAAATAAATGTTTATAACTCTGTATGTTTGGTGTGTGTTGTTGTTGTTTTTTACACCGATGTTAACAATGTGTGTCAAGTGCGTTTGTGTGTGTGCCTGTGTATACGTTATATACACCGCACACAGCAAGTTAACTGCTAATGATTTCACTTAAATATTGGCAACATCCATCCATAGCAGCAGCAGCAGTACCCATATGGCACCACCCCCATTAATAGTTTAATGTATTATTTGGTTCACAGCACTAGAGTGAAAAACCAAATAGAAAAAAATGTAGAGATACTAATAGAATTTTAACAATAGTAGCAAAAAGTAATAAAGTGTGGGGAAAGCAACACTAGCTTACAAAATTTAATTAGATACATTACGGAAAGGGGTGCATTTTATGATTTTGTTTTTTACTTAAAAAAAATGTAAATAAATCAGCTTTTATTAGGAATTGTGTTTCGAGGAAACATTTGAAAATGCTTTATTTTGCCCGAGCCTTTTATCAACATGTCAAAAATCACCAACCCGATAAATTCTCCAAACTAACCAACAAAATCTGATACATTTTATACCTAGCGGAAAAGATCTCTTGGTACTCTAGTATATTAATATATACTTATTATATTAGGTGTATATTAATGCGTTGTATAATTGCCTTAGAAATAGGGATATTTTGAAAGAAAATGGAAAATTCGAGTGTAGATAATATATTGATTTTTATACGGGTAAAATGCAGTTGAATAAAAAACTGGACATTGTTGCTGCTAAGTTTAGACGATATTGCCAAAAACAAGTTGTAACCTCTCCGTCGGTTACAACTTGTTTTTGGCATAATAATAAAAATTAAAATGGAATGAACGAGCACGCACTCCGAACACATCAGCTACCCTATTTTCGGGGGAAATTAAGTTCCAATTAATTCTTCAACATGAACTTCTTCCATTGGAGCTAAAAATGTCATAGCTCCATATAATTAAAAAAAAAAAAAAATATGAAATCGGCGAAATTGCTAAAAGCAAATTTCTATTTTCTGATATGTGTTCCAAAATATTGATAACTCAACCATTCCTTCTTGTATATCCCTTACTATTTGGCCAAAATTTAGACGAACATATTATGCTATTTAAAAGGTTCTAAATTTTCAGATAGAATATTTTACATAACTTGCATAAATTCGGAAGTTGACACAATTACTTCTTCTGGTAATTTTCCCACATGGATCCTTCAGACGGTCTTCAATTTGAAAATACTATATTACACTTCGATCAACATATCTTTTTACTAACCGTGTATTAAGCGCATCCAATAGGCCAATAGGCGTGGATTTTTTAAAGAATTTTTTGCAAGCATCCAATAAGCCAATAGGCGTGGATTTTTAAAAAAAATGTCCAAGCATCCAATAGGCGTGAATTTTTTAAAGTTTTTTTCCAAGAATCCAATAGACCAATAACCGTGTATTCCAGCTGCCCGAAATGGGATAATAATAAAAAAATCTAAAAATGGTGTTAATTTACAAATGTACGTACATCTGTTTTAGTGGCTGGTGGGTATGGTATCTCTCTTTCAACATTTTTAACATTATTCATGCGAACCCATTGGTAATATTTTTACCATGTCCGAAGATAAGACCTTCAATATAAAATAGAATTTGATCTAAAAATTCAACATCGTGATATTTTAACTAGAAAGTCCGATGAAGACGATGCATCACTTTCAGTACCACCCAACATTTTGAAAATTAACATCCATCGGTGGTAATATTTTTACCTCACCTACATTAATTCCAATGATGCGATCTATAGGTCAACACTTGTTTGTACTTGTGGCACAAAAAATATTAAATAATTTGTACATTTTGTATGAAGCTTATTGAGTATACGATTTGATCCAAACTTCACACAAAGTAATACTTTTAAGGCGAACTCCCCCCATTCTCGGTCTCACAAAATCGATTTTCTTATATTTATATCCTACACAACTATGTTGTCAGTGTATTATAGCTTTGTGCAGCCCCAAGAGTTTGTAACGCCGCGAAATATTGGTCCTAGACTTTTAAGTATATCGACTAGCTGAGTCGATCTAGACATGTGTGTCCATCCGTCCGTCTGTCCATTATAATTTGTAAACACGATTCAGGCCACAGTTATGGACCAATCTTCACGAAATTTTGCATGTAGGATGGGTTCTGGCCAATGAAGACCCCTATTGTTTTTGGTAAAGATCGGTTAATATTTAGGGGATGAAATGGACCAAATACTAAATTTTTGTCGATTTTCTGGTCTCTCCAGAGGCCGCAATTATTGTCCGAACATCTTGAAATTTTACATGGAGAAGGGTATTGGGCCAAAGAAAAGGCATGCCTGTTTTGATAGGGATGTTTTGTGTGAAAAATGACAAAATTTGTATTTTATGGCGTATATATTTACCCCTGAAAGACATAGACCCGAGAAGTTGATAGTATATCCAAGAGAAGTGATTGACCTTTAATTTGATACCAATTATATTGTCGTATGTACTCGAATGTGGGAGTTACCCGTAAATATTTATAGGTGGTAACGTATTCAGATATTATTTAGTAACCAATTACCACACTGGAGGGCGGAAATATAGCGTTTTTTTCGAGTCGATTTATAGGCCACAAGATGAAGAGAATATGGACAAGTAATTAGAAGAGATGTACTGAATATTGATTGACTGATCGGGACTAATCGGTGAAGAGGGTGCAAATATCACGAAATATTGTCCAGGCTCGAAATAAACATCCGCAGAAACTTAGAGTTCCGTGGTAGTTGTGTAGGGTATCGTATGGTCGACTCCGTCCGACTATACTGCTCCGCTCACTGGTTTTAATATGAACCTATAACTTCTCAAGAATGTATCTTTAAAATTTCAAGTGAATATCTCAAAGATATAGTCGATTTATTGTGTCAGCATCAAGCGATGAGAAGAGTACTTCTCAAACTTTAAACGCGTTTTTCTCAAAACACTGTTTTTCCAATCGGTTCTAAACATTAATTTAAATCGAGTAAAATCAGAAAGTGGTCCTGATCATTTTCAGTATTTCGGGTTTTTGGAGAGTAAAAAAATTCTTTAGACACAATGCTATTTAAACATTCGTCCACATTATCCTTATTTGGAAGGTTTTAGTCGCAATTCTCAACTCTAATTTTTGTAGAAAATTGTCAATTGATCCAACATAGTACCTATATAAAGGTCCACCCAGTTTTGGTCATTTATAGTTTAGCATTTCGGGTTTTAGAATATGAAAATTTATATCCAAACATTTTTTGATATTGGCCCATGTTTTGACAAAACGTTCGTGTGATGCTTCCATCCCATTTTCGGTATTTTGAAAGTTTTACCCATATTTTCCAACCAAAATGGGTGTAATTTGGCATTTCAGGTTCATGAAGGATGAGAATCATAGTTGCAGAACATTTTTTGTTTATGTCCCTTTTTACATGTTCTTCTTACATCGAATTTTAATATTTTAAAAGTTTTAGCCCCATTTAACCACTGAAGTGGCTGTAAATAAATGTTTTTCTCCATAAAATGTTCAATATGGTCCAAAGGGCCACATAACCTGCATATTAAATTTCCTACCTACTTTTTTAACCAGAGAGCATGTTATTTTTAAAGCATAAACAAATATAATTGCCAACAATTTACAAAAATGGACCGTAGACCGTTTTTAAAAACACACCCATTGGAGGTTAAATATTCTCTAAGTTGTTTATGCTCTGTGTATGAAAATATTAATGGGCCTTGTTCTAAAAGGGTTTCAGATGAGAGCTTTCCTTCACCCATATTACCCTACTCTAAACTAAACTTGGTTTAAATTTTTCTTACATCTCTAATTTTTAACTATTTGAAAAGAAATCTGCCCCCCTGGGATACATTTGTAATCTGAACATGAAGAACCAGTGAGTAGAGCAGTATAGTGGGACGTGGACGAATATTTATTTCGCAGTATTTGCACCCTCTTGGCCGATTCGAGGTCAACAGCTCTTGTATCATATTCTGGCATATTTTCCGAATATTACTGAATATCAAAAACCTTTCTAATTAGTTGGTCAGATTCCCTTCGCCGTGTGTTGTGTTGTGATGTTTGGCTTATAATTGAGACCAGAAGAAGAGACACAAACAAGTTGTCCACTCATTTCATTCCCTAAATATCATCTCATCATCACCGAATGTTATAGGCGTCGTCACTGACCATAACTTCATGAACAATTTCAAAGTGATCCTCGCGACATTTCGGTCCTCGAGTAGGGCAAAGGTAATACTAAACACAATATCAGAATACGTAGATCCCTGTGAAGTTTTAAGTATTATTCTCGAATTCGAGTGCATACTTTTCTATAAGTGGCATCAATTTAAAAGCCGACCACCCCTATCGGATATACTGTAAACTAAGCCTAAGTCCTTCTGGAGTAAATATATACGGCACAGAATGCAAATTTTGCTCCTTCTTACACGAAAGTCTGGAGTAATTAGGCCCGCTAAATATTGACCGATCATTATGAAAACAGTCGACGAGAAAAACAGACAAAAACAAGTATTTCGCCTATTTCATCTCCTATATATTTGCCCATCATTACCAAAAAATAGGGGACTTGTTTGGACCGAACCGGACCGACCATATAATACCCTACACAACTTCCATGAAAATCTAACTTTCTGTGGCTCTATATTCTGAGATTGGGCAATATTTCGCGAAATTTGCACACTTTTGACTGACTAGAGGTCAGAAAATGTTACTAATAATCAGTACAGTCCCCCTAATTACTTGTCCAGATTCCCTTCACCGTAGGTTGTGTTGTGATGTTCGGCTTTCGACTCGAAAAGTACAAATAATTAAGTTTTCGGTCCACTTCATACGAAAAATTATTATCTGATCATCTGACCTAACATTTTAGGCGTTTTCCTTGACTATAAGTGGAACCTCATGGAACATTTCAAAGCGATCAGGCTATATATTCGCCCTAAAGTGTGGTAATAGGTTACTAAATAATATATGAATACGTAAGCACCTGTAGATATTTAAGTGTAACTCCCGCATCCGAGTACCTACGACAATATGATTGATATCAATTTAAAGGTCAACCACTCCTCTTGGATATACTATCAACTTCTCGGGTCTATGACCTTCAGGAGTAAATATATACGCTATAGAATACAAATTTTGTAATTTTTCACACAAAAATCAGGGTTCATTTGATCCGCTAAACATTGACCGATCTTTATAAAAACGGGCATGCTTATTCTTTGGCCTGACCCCCTTCTCCATGTGAAAAGTTCAACCACTCCTCTTGGATATACTATCAACATCTCGGGTCTATGTCCTTCAGGAGTAAATATATACGCTATAGAATACAAATTTTGTAATTTTTCACACAAAAATCAGGGTCCATTTGACCCGCTAAATATTGACCGATCTTCATCAAAACAGGCATGCTTATTCTTTGGCTCGATAGCCTTCTCCAAGTAAATTTTCGATGTTTGGACCATAATTGCGCCGTCTGGAGCGACCAGAAAATCAGGCAAAAATAAAGCTTTTGGTCCATTTCATCCCCTAAATATTAACCGATCTTTACCAAAAACAATAGGGGTCTTTATTGGCCAGAACCCATCCTACATGCAAAATTTCGTGAAGATTGGTCCATAACTGTGGCCTGTATCGTGTTTACAAATTATAATGGACAGACGGACGGACGGACACACATGTCTAGATCGACTCAGCTAGTCGAGATATGAAGATCGGTATACTTAAAGGTTGGTCTAGTACCAATATTTCGCGGCGTTAAAAACTCTTGGGGCTGTACAAAGCTATAATACCCTGACAACATAGTTGTGTTGGGTATAAAAATTGCAAAATTTCGTGATAATTGGTCCTAGCATGTATACAAATTAGACGGACGGACACACATGTCTAGATCCAATCAGCTGATAATGATGATTGAGATATGATTATTCGTATACTAAAAGGTGGGTCGAGTACCAATATTTCGCGGCGCTACAAACTCTTTGGGTCACACAATGTTATAATACCCTTGCAACACATTTGTGTAGCCTAATAAAGTATCTCTGATCAGATGGAATATTTTTTTCGATTCTAATTCTGCACTTTGTCAAGAAAGAATTCCTTGGCTATACATAGAATAATACTAAAAAATTACGTTCATTTTCGGTACATGAGTTATACATCCAATGCTCTAGTTTCTCTTCCCGAAGTCAAAGTTGCAAAAAATTCAGCTTAGAGCTATGAAATCGATGGGATTTTTATTTTCAAAAAAAGTTACATCATTTCGAAACTTAAGGGGGTACAAAAGTTCTAATAAAACATTAAATGGGTATGTATCTTACCTCTCATCCGACAAATTCCTGTAGTGCAGTGTTGTTAATAGCAGGACATTTTAGGTGTAACCGAAAAAAGAAATAGAAAAAGTGCGTCGTTTTACAGTCACAGTTGGTGTTGTTCAAATATTATGAGATTTTTTTTCTTCTGCTGCTACTGACTTCTTGATGGTAACTGGGGTTGTTAAACGAATTTTGAATGGATGCTGTTCCGTGTTTTTTGTTTTGTTTCGTTTTTTTTTTTGCAGGAAATATTATTTTTGGGTTTTTACTTTTAACTTTTACTTGGGTTTCTTTTAACATAAACACACATGTACATATATTTTTTTACTTTTTTATTTATGTAGATATTTTTTTTTGTGTTATTAAGGACGGTCGGTTGTTGTTGGTATGCTTTTTGGATGTACATATATAATACTATTAATATATATGTTGTTTTATTTAATATTTGTCATATGTGTATATAACTTTCACTTTTTCCCGGATCTTTGTCGTGTTTTTGTGGGGGGTATTTGATTTTTGGCTGCAATTTAACTTTGGAGTTGAAAGAGGAAGAAGAATAAAAATAAAAATAAGTTGGGTTGTATTATTTTGATGGGTTTGAGCTACAACACGTTTACAATATACAGCGTTTTGTTGTTATTTTTAGTTTTTTTTTTTTATTTTCATTGAAAACTACACCACAGGTCTTAGGATTATTATTTTTTTTTTCATTCCCAACTATTCACGTCTTTGGGTTATTTACTTTTTTCGGTGAGTGCACCACTACAACTCGGCGGACGTGCAATACATTCTAATAATATTATAGTATTTCTCCCCCATCCCTCTCGTCCCGGGGAAGTGCTACAGTTTTGGCGTTACAATGGCCTTTTTAGCAGCTGTTTTGCACTTCCTTAGGAGCGTATACCTAACCTACAAAAAATGTTGCTCATACGCCACAAAGTCAACGAGTACAGGCGCCTCTGTGTGTAAGTCTTGTTGTCGTTGCTATTATTTCTATTTTCCTGTTATTTCTATTCAACACCATGCATTTTCACACGCTCAATTTGTTGCCTTTTCCACATTTATGACTTTCTAGTTTGGAATTTTAAACAAGATTCGTATTTGAGGTTTGTGTGTTGATTTTCCTATTTTCAGTTTTGGAACACAAAGTCAATAACTTTGTTGTTATCGAGTGTGATTGTTGTGTGTTCGGGTGTGTCTTTGTGTGTGTGTGCGTAAATGTAGTTGTTAGTTTTCAATTGCCGGGTTTATTTCACTTGTCCTGCATTTTGTTTTTCTTTTTTCGTTTTGCAGTTCAGTTGCCAATGTTTGTTAGTTTTCTTTGTTAGCTTTTCATTTTTCCACTTGGCCGGATGTTTGTTTGCTCGCCGAGTTCATTGTCTTTGTGTTCGAAAAAGAATGTGTCGGAGTCGAGGGGGTGGTGTTGTTGATTTTCTTTGATTTTTTTTTTATTTTCTATATTTTTGGATTCAGATCAAGGCTTTATTTTTTGTCGAAAAAAAACCAAATATGTATATGTTTTTTTTGGCTTATGTATTTATTTCCTATTTTGTATTTTCATTGGCCAAAGAACTTTTTTTACTGACTACCATTTCTTTTTTTAGTATTTATTGACACAATATATATACATATGTATGTATTTCTCCAGCTATTCAATCTTCTCATACGATACATACATAAATATATTTGTTTTTTGTTTAGTATTTTTTTTCCAATTCTCAAGGATAAATCCCAGAAAATAAGTTATGGCACATTCACACAGCCATAGAAACGTAAAAAAACAACATGTTATGACCAAATCACAAAAATAAATTGGACCAGATAAACGGAAACGAAACACACATAAAAATCAAATGGGAAAAGATTTATCGAATAATAATAAAAAATAAAATAATTGGAGACATATGTGCGACAAAATATATGACCATTCTTGGTTAGTATTTTCTTTTTTAATAAGTTAGAGGAAAAGTTGACAATAACATATATATATATATACATTTGTGATGCGGAGACAATTCCGAATTAATGTCTTTTAAAGACATTTCAATAGAAATTTTATTGACTAAATTCAAAAATTCTGACAATGTGATCCTATTTATTCTTCAATGGATTTTTTTACCCTCCAGAATTTCAATATCACAATTTTCAACAAAAATTGTAGAAATCATTTAAATTTGGAGCACTTTTAATGAACAACAGTGGTCCGATTACTTGCACACTTTGCAAAGCTCTTGAAAAATGTGCATAGATAATTTCTCCATTGGGCTCCGAAGAGCGGCCCATAATTGTTGAAAAAAATAACTCTGAGACTGACCATCCCCTTATGATAATCCCCTGTGATAATTATTTAAAAAATCTAGGTTTTTGGGTCTGATTACCCTTTACCAACATTTCTTGACCAATCTTCGAAAATACATCTCAAATTTCCTAGACATGAGATTTCATAAAAAAATAATTTAAGAAAAATCGGCATATAATTTAGTACTGCAAAAACTATCGAATATATTTGTAACAAAATTCCACGTCAACCCTGCAAGATATCAAACACTTGTACAGATATAGCCGACTAATTCTGTTTTAATAACGATAAGCTCTAAATATTTAATGCAGAGTTTTAAAATTTTGAACATGCATTGCTACAATTCCTAGGATGTTCGGTATTGAAAATGGGTCGGACCTTTTTTGGGTAGGTTCTTCACCTTAATTTGCTGTATTTTTTCTCTGGTTTCTGGGTTTTCTATAAAGGTCTATGTTTGGACATAACCCCCACATAAAGGTTCCGTCCTATTTTAAGGTTTTAGTACCTTTTCTACTATCGAAGTGGTTGCAAATTAAAAAAAAAATAACGATATCGATGTAGGTACATCTATTGACATAATCCCCATGTAAAGAGAGTATTTTGAAGTGGCTATAATTAGGCACTCCCGATTCCCAGTGAATAGAAAACATATTTCCAGAACGTTTCCAATATGGGTTGATGATAATGATTCCATACAAAGGCATAAAAGGACATTTCAATGCGTCAATGTGAAATCGAAGCTACTTTCATCGTACGTTGAAATAGTTAGCTGATATGTGCCCCAAGTTCACCCATAAGAACTAAGCAAATGTTGCGGCGTCGGGTTAGTTGCCCACACTCGGAAAACCCCATCCGACTATGAAAATGCAACGAAAAAGAAAACCAAGCCCCCTAATGTTGACGACACCCACCTCCCACATCGGTTTTATTTGCGTCCATGCTTCGACGGAAGACAATGATGAACAGACCAAAGTGAATTTTTATGAGCGCCTAGAAACATCACGTGACCACTGCCCAGACCATGAAATTAAAATTCTGCTAGGAGATTTTAATGCAAAAAATCGGAAGGGAAAATATGTTTGGCCTCACCGTTGGAAAATTCAGCCTCCACGAAGAAACATCCGAAAACTGCATATGGTTGATTGACTTCGCGGCAACAAAAAACTTGGTAGTTTGTAGTACCAAATTCAAGCAACTCGATATACACAAGGCCACCTGGATTTCTGGCGATCAAACAAAGAGAAATCAAATCGATCATGTTGTGATAGACGGAAGGTATTCATCCAATGTTTTAGACGTTCGATCGATCCGTGGAGCGAACATCAGTTAGGACCATTATCTTGTAGCAACCAAGGTTCGCACTCATCTTAATGTAGCGGAAGGTGCGATAGGATGTAGCACGGAAACTGGACGTCAAAAAGTTGCAAACACAGGTCGCAAAGGCCTACTCCGCTCAACATACCCACCTGTTTGACGAAAGCACTTCAAGTCCCGATAATAGTATAGAGGCACAATGGCAGAGTACTGCCCACTCCCTATAAACTGCAGGAACCCATGGTAATATCAGGGGTGTCGTATTTCTACTGAGATGAAAAACGAAGCGAAAATAGCAACTCTGCATACAGTAGCAACATGTAATGCGAGAGAGAATTATCGAGAGAAAAATAGAGAGTAGAAACGTATTTTCAAAAGAAATGAGAGAGAAAAACGTGAGCGTGACAAAATCGAGATGTACAGAAGTCAGAATGAAGTCCGGATGTTTTACCGACGGCTTTGGTACAGGCACATCCTCCTGTAGAGATGAAGATGGAAACATGGTGACAAATACAGATAGCGTGTTGAGGATCTGGAAGGATCATTTTGAAAAGCTTCTGGTATCAAATAGCAGCGGTGATGAAGATACTCCAGAACCAATTAGAGATGACGGTATAAATTGTGTACCACATGGCCAAGATGAAGAAAAATAAAGCAGCGGGTGTCGATGGATTACCAGCCGAACTTTTCGGTGGTCAGACGTTGATTAGCAGCTTGCACCAACTGATTACTACAATTTGGCTAGAGGAATCTCAGCATCCTGTGTCCCGTGCACAAAAAAAGGAGACAAGACGATTTATGCCAACTATAGAGGCATAAATATCCATCCCATCGCATGTAAAGTGCTATGCCGCGTACTGTATGAACGACTGAAGCCAATGGTCAATGACATTATTGGACCATACCAATGCGTCTTCAGACCTGACAAATTTTTATTTTCTTTGATGATTTCCATTGACCAGATTTTCACAAATCCTGGAACAGACCCAGTTTTGAAATTCGGAGAAGGATTTTGATGACCAACAGATGCTACGATGGTCTAAGTAAGCAGTTTAAAAACAAGGCCACCTCCTGCCAGACCAAACTCTCACTCTAGAAGACGCTGATACTACCCGCACTGTTATATGGATCTGAAGCATGGGTACTTGTGCAAGCAGATGAGGCAGCTCTTGGGGTATTTGAAAGAAAAATTCTCCGAAAGATCTGCGGGCCGATCTGCGACGACGGTTAATATCGGCGTCGAATGAACAACGAGCTTTACAATTTATACGCGGACATCGACATAGTCAGTCGTATTGAGCTGCAGCGACTACGATGGCTAGGCCATGTTGTGGTAATGAATGAATGAGAATGCCCCAGCTCAAATGGCATATAAAAGCGAGCCTACTAATGGTTCCCGTAGAAGGGGAAGGCCACGAATCAGATGGAAAGACCAAGTAGAAAACAACATCTTGGAATGTGGTCTTTCAAATTGGAGGAGATGCGCACAAGACCGACGCGCTTGGAAATCTTTTTTAAGCTCGGCTTATGGAACAACCGTTCTGTAAGAAACCAGCTAAGTAATTAAGTTAGCATTCAGTTGTGTGTTACAGGGAGTTAAAAATGGAAGTGAAGAGAGAGGAAGAAGGTGACAAAGGCGAAAATGCAAGCCAAGCTGCTAAAATTTTGAATGGTATTTATGGTTCCGATACTGTAACAGCCAATTATGTGCAATTTTGGTTTCTAGATTCCGTTCAGATATTTTTGATGTTAAAGAAGCACCTCGCACAGGTAGGCCGGTCGTCGAAAATGTTGATAAAATCGGAGAAATGATCGAAGTTGACCGGCATGTTAGCCGTCGTTACCTCGCCCAGGAGTTAAAAATATACCATAAAACTCCTTTAAACCATTTACACAAAAAAACTTCGAAAATAAAAAAAATAGGATGGATCGAATTTCCGTATTGTCCTAAATCGGACATTCCGAAGCATGTTAAAAAAAGTCCTATTCTATTATATCCTAGTTCATATAAACATAATGGATTTATTTTTTCCCAACCTAATATAGTTATTATACGCATCGTTTGGCTCCGATACATAGGCTTCAATTCCACAGAACTAATAAAAGCTGCACAAGTCATTAGTTCAATATCAAAAAATAAATTTCGAAGATGTCCTAAAAATCTTCAAACACGATATACCTTCAGTAGATTCCATAAAAAAACCCTACATATATAATTCCACAAACCCCCCCGGTGAATACATGATATTGAATTGAAAAACTAATTATTGAAAATTATTACAACAAATTTACTCAACCTTAACGACTGTTCGTTCAGATGATGAAACGCCATGAACATAAAAAAACTATGAACTATCAACAGCAACAAAAAAATGTTGAGGAGAAATACCCTCTTACATGTTTTATGTTCATAGCTGTGATGATGAGTTAAAGAGCTGTATATCTAAGTGTAGGTGTGTGTGTAAGTGGGAAAGTGTGTGGATCTACATTAAATCCTGTAATTATGGCACCCGCATCGACACTTTTGTTAACTCGAAGTGACATAGACACTGACGGTGCATGAAAAAAGTTACTATTTTTTGTTGTCTACCTACTCGCCCACACTCCCTCTCCCTGTGAAACTATACACTCATACATGAGACATTCAGTCATCCATCCATTCGTTAGTTCGTTCAGATACATTTTTAGTGCAATAACTACAACACACATTCAAAAGCATTTAAGCATGTGTATGTGTGTGTAAAGCCAGATGATATTAGAGAATGTTATAACTGTGTGTAACACTGTATCTCATTGGGTGTGTGCGAGTATGCGTTTGTGTGTGTTTGAAGTATAAATGTGCATAAAAAAGAAGCTGCCGCTGCTGCTATTAAATTTCATGTTTCTTTAGTGTGCCATTCTGTAAACGAATGTAAATACATAATTCAGGTTCGTTCGCTTATTCTTTTTTTGTTATACACTTTTTTCACTGCTCATACATAATTGAAACAATAACATTTGCTTTTATGTGTTTTTTTTTGCATTTCCTTCCTGTTTACATTTTGTGTGTTTGTGTTTCATTGCGTTTTTTGTTTTGTTCGTTGTCCCCTTGTAATGCCCTGAGATTTTTAATAGCTTCAGACGACAGAAAAACAATTTCGCTGCTTTTTATCTCTGTTCTTGCTGGTTTGGTTAGTTTGTGTCATTAAATTGGTTAAAGGTTGCTATCCCCTAAAAGGTTAACCACAAATTGACAGTGACAATTTTTGAGTAAATGTTGGCCAGACGTAAATATTCAAAATGTGTGCAGGCTGACTATACTTTGGCATATCAAAATTCCAATTATATATTTTGAATATTGAAAAAATATTCTTTAAAAAATCTAGGCCTTGAAAAAATATTTTTTAAAAAAATCTAGGCCTTGAAAAAATATTCGTTAAAAAATCTAGGCCTTGAAAAAATATTCGTTAAAAAATCCAGGCATTGAAAAAATATTCTTTAAAAAATCTAGGCCTTGAAAAAATATTCGTTAAAAAGTATACGCCTTGAAAAACTATTCTTTAAAAAGTCTACGCCTTGAAAAAATATTCTTTAAAAAATCTAGGCCTTGAAAAAATATTCTTTAAAAAATCTACGCCTTGGTTAGTCGTTCGAAAAAATATTCTTTAAAAAATCTACGCTTTGGTTAGTCGTTCGAAAAAATATTCTTTAAAAAATCTAAGCATTGAAAAAATATTCTTTAAAAAATCTACGCCTTGGTTAGTCGTTCGAAAAAATATTCTTTAAAAACTCTAAGCCTTGAAAAAAAAATTCTCAGCCTTGAAAAAATATTCCTTAAAAAATCTCAGCCTTGAAAAAATACTCTTTAAAAAATCTCAGCCTTGAAAAAATATTCCTTAAAAAATCTCAGCTTTGAAAAAATATTTTTTAAAAAATCTCAGCCTTGAAAAAATATTCTTTAAAAAAAAATCGAAAAAATATTTTTTAAAAAATCTCAGCCTTGAAAAAATATTCTATAAAAAAAATCGAAAAAATATTTTTTAAAAAATCTCAGCCTTGAAAAAATATTCTTTAAAAAAAAATCGAAAAAATATTTTTTAAAAAATCTCAGCCTTGAAAAAATATTCTTTAAAAAAAATCGAAAAAATATTTTTTAAAAAATCTCAGCCTTGAAAAAATATTCTTAAAAAAAAAATCGAAAAAATATTTTTTAAAAAATCTCAGCCTTGAAAAAATATTCTTAAAAAAAAAATCGAAAAAATATTCTTTAAAAATTCTACGCCTTGGTTAGGCGTTCGAAAAAATATTCTTTAAAAAATCTACGCCTTGGTTAGTCGTTCGAAAAAATATTCTTTAAAAAAAATATTCGTTCGAAAAAATATTCTTTAAAAAATCTACGCTTTGGTTAGGCCTCGAAAAAACATTCTTTAAAAAATCTACGCCTTGGTTAGGCCTCAAAAAATATTCTTTAAAAAATCTAAGCCTTGAAAAAATATTCTTTAAAAAATCGACGCCTTGTTTGGGCCTTGAAAAAATATTCTTTAAAAAATCTACGCCTTGTATGGGCCTTGAATAAAATATTCTTTAAGAAATCTACGCCTTGGTTAGTCGTTCGAAAAAAGGCCTCGAAAAATATCCTTTAAAAAATCTACGCCTTGGTTAGTCGTTTGAAAAAATATTCTTTAAAAATCCACCCTTCTGGAAATCACTCAAAAAATATTTTTAAAAAATCCATCTTTGTATTTTTCCAAAAAAGACCAAAAAGAAAATATTCCGAAGAAATTCATTGCCGCTAAGAAGTTTAACAGCATTCAACTCGACCTTAATCTCCTACAACTAATAACGTATGGCTTTCTTTTATGTTCACAAAAATCTTAATTCGCATTCCAAGAAAAAAAATTGCAAGAAATTCAATATTTTTGCAATTTCAATATAATTCGAATAGAACAGCAACAACAAAAATCTACGAAAACAATCAATACATTTTATTCTTGTTATTTTTTTTTCTATATGTATGTATAACAACAACAAATTTTCAGTTTATATGTAATTTGAGTTGACATTTCTGGACTCCCATTACTCAAAAGATTAAATCGGAAATAAAGAAATGTTTTGTTTTTTATTGAATGATGCTTGAAAGGTCTTTTGTGAACTCACACTCTCAACCCCCGTAAACGAAACTAAATAAGGTGGAAGAGACACAACTGACAATGATGACAAACAACAAAAAAGAGGAATCCTTTTTCTGTAAGGATAATGTTGTTCTTGTTTCGATTTTTTTACAGCTTGCTAAACTTTATGTTAGGTTCGACAATGACCATGCCTGACTGGTCGTTAGCTAACGATGAGTGGCCATAGCCGTAAATAAACAGCCAACTGAGACAAAAAAGAAAAATAAATAAAACCAAGGGATGGATCGTTTTTTTCTTTTTGCGAACCCCGAATAATGTCTTAAATTGGAATGGATGACAATGGGTGAATGTGTTGGCCAGTAAACCATTTCTCTTTTATAAACAATATATTGACTTTTCTGTTCAATACTTATGGTGTTTCGAGCTTTTCTTTGTGAGTTTAACCGAGATAAAGTGACAAAATCTAATAAAAATTCACACGATACTAAATATTTGATTGAAATGACGACCATCAATATGGATGGGCGGGCACACACACTCACACAGAAAACCTTTTATCATTTGTTTGAAAGGGTATTAGTGTCAAGGGATATATCCCAAAAAAAAAAAAAAATGTTGAGAAGTGGACATAAAATAGCCTAGAATGAACCGTGGCACTGTTCTTCCCCAAGTATGTAGTTGACCTTTTACGGGCTTATTGTTGCAATAGAGAGATATCGAGTGGGATACCACATGAACTGTTAATGAAAAGCAGTACTGTGGTAAAAAGGAAAATAAATTGTTGAAAATTCTTATTTATACTACATATGTCATAATTATCAACTTGTCTATTTTGAATATATGTTCAGGAGGTTCAGAAGGTCATATAAACTTGTGTATGGGCCCGTTAATTATTTTTTATTGGTTTAGTATTGCTGTTATCCCTTTAGAACATAGATATTAAAAATAACCCGATAACGAGCCATGTGCCTGTTTTCTACAAATAAATTAGAAAAAATAATAACGTATTTGGGTTTGAATGGGCAATACGTCTATGTTTTGACATAACCACCATATAATGTCCCATCCCATTTTTCTGTATTTAGTGACTTGCAGTCCCATGTTCTAACCAAAAAAGGTTCTTTTTTGACACTTCGGAGTTTTCGAGGCTGCAATACATCTGCGCAGAAAATCCTTGCTTTTTTAAAGTTCCCAGTATAGTTTTCCTGCCTTAGTGTATTTTATTGGATATTTGGATATTTATAAGAATATAAACATCCTATTAGCGGATAATCAACAATGACATGTAAAAAAATATGATAAGGGACTATGAAGTTGTAAGGAAAGTCGCAACCCCAATCTAAATATTCTGATATGGTTTATTATTACAACCTTACACAACTATGTTGTCAGGGTAGGGTATGAAATTCTCTAAAAGCTTTATTTTTGTCTGTTTTTCTGGTCGCTCTAGAGGCCACAATTATTTCAGAAAAACTAATTATATGTGATGATAAGATCAGTGAAACTATTTTTTGATAATGAAAATTATGTCCAAGGTGTGTAATTTATTAGAAGGCATTTAAGAGATAAATCTATTAGAACTACCATCAGTTCTGTGAGTAGATGCTGACGTTTAGAGAAATGTTCAATCAACTGCTCATATTAGCTTGAAGGCGTATTTTCGACTACCAAAAGATGCCGTTGTGTACATAGATGAAGCCTTAAACCCTGATTTCCGAAAAGACTGGCGGTCAACAGCAATTCCTCCTCTCTTAAAAATGTGTGCACCTCTGATGTTTTTTGTGGAGGGGAGTTTTCAAAAGTCCCATAGCAATGACTTCAACCTTGGCATGGCTCAACCGACAATATCGGTGGTTTTCGACGAAGTTATCCGGCTAATAGGGGAAAAACTGTGTAAAATATTGATTGTTTCCAAATTAACGGAGGAGGAAAAAGGGCAAGAATAGATTTTTTTTATTCGAAAACTAAGTTCCAGGGTGTTGTCGGATGTATTCATGATACACACCTATATATCATGGACCCAAAAGAGGATGTTCGCCACTTTCTGTCATTCATTTGGTCCTTATTGCCGGATGGGCAATAACCAAAAGAAAATTGTTATTTTTGTAGTAATATTAACCATTATGGGAAGCATACAAAGTTCAGTTGTTATAAACAGCAACCAGAAATAAATGGTTGCCGAAAAAAAATCTATTTGAAGCAACTGAAGTTGACAACAGTTGCCATCCATAATGCAAATTTGGCAACTGCCAACGCAACTTAACTATGGTTGCCATCCGTAATCGACCCATAATATTACCATTACTACACTAGAAGGCGAAAATGTCGGGCGAATCGCTATGAAATTATACATGAGGTTCCGGTTATATTCAAGGACAACATCTACAAATGTTGGTGATGCTCGATCAGATTATATTTATGGGATAAAATGTTCCCAAACCTTTTTCTGTATGGTTTCCTAGTCGCTCTAGAGGCCACTATTTATTTGTGTAAAATACACAATTTTAATCGCATGGATTAATTTCTGGTGTAAATGTTTACTCCAGAAAAACGTGATTCATAAAATATGTCAGTCGACCTCGTCTGACTATCCTGTTCCCCTCATGGTTTTTTTTTAGATAGTATTTCGGGTTTTCGGAGGATTAGCCAGTTTTCTGAACTTTTTTCCGTTTTAGCCAATTTGATTTTTAAAGTCAGTCACAAAATGCTAAAAGTAAAAATTTCCCCCTTTTTAATAAAAAAATATTTTTTTTACAAGTATGTATTATGCAATGTAAATACTATAAAATAAAATTGAATATACATTTCACCTAATACTGAATGGTGTACAAATTTTGTTCCGAACAGACACCACTTAATTTATACTTTTAAAAGGACTGTAACTGAATTAAGCGTGGATTTTTCAACAATTTTCATAAGTCTGGATTTTACTACGATAAAAATATTATTGAAGTATCGGTTTTAGATCCAATGTTTCTTTGGACCAAGTACGTCCGTCTATCAGGCTCTGGTATCAGAAGACTTAAATTAAGTTCGAATAATGTTTCAAATTTTCTTGAAAATTTATTTTATAATTTATTCCGAACGCAGTATTCCTTTTGAAGCAATGTTTGCACAACCTAATATTTTATCCACGTTTTTTTAATGTTTGAAAATTGAGCATTTCAGTCCACTCCTTCTAGTACAGACAATTTTTGCATACACCAATCCGGATTCTAAAATTTTCCGGATTATGAAGGGTCAAAAATGGTTTAAATTTATATCCATTTATAGGTTATATAAATAATTTTTTGTTTTTTAATAAAATTATTAATTTCAAACATTTTCAATTTTTATATAATTAGTACCAGTTTCAATAAAATTGGCAACGAGTTTAATAAAAAATCATAGGAAATAATGTATCTTCACAATTCGGATTTTAGATTCGAATATAGTCAAACAATACGGATTATCCAATGGATCGAATTGAATGTCCAAATTAATCCAAATATTATACATCGTAATATTTTTCCATTTGATTCCCACACTCATCACAAGACCGTAGGTGGTACTAATCGGAACAAAGCCGTTTGGTCTGAACCTAGACTTATATGTGGTTTTAAAAAATGTATAAATAGGACTATTTGAACTCCAAAAGAAAATTTTAATAAATTTTTCGATGGGTGATCTGAGAATTTCATATTTCCATGAGCTTCAACCGCCTGGTTGACTATCGCATTTTTCGTCGAAAAACCAAGCTGAAAATAGGGACGATCTTCCCCGATTCGATGTGGCTCGTACGATTGCTATGTAGGTCCAAAATAACGTGTTAAAATTTTTAACCGATTAAGAGCTTTGGGATATCTTGCCCGTCAATCTTTAAACTACACTTTCGAGAAAAACACATTAAAATGTTGAGAAACAATGCCATTTGACACCTGTATGGTCTCATCCGAAGCAAAAAGATAAAAAAAAAATGTTTTTACTAGCTTGTTTAGGAACTACTTTCAGCTTATGATATGAGTCCATAAACTTGGGCAAACGTGGTTAATGATCATAGTCATTCAGTGTACGCTTCTAGTATTGATTGTGTAAAAAGGTAGTAATATCAGTGATGTAGTTTTTGGTACTATTTAAAAAAAAAATTACAATTAAATGACACTAAGTGTTTACACTATCGTAAATAAAATACATAATTTGAATAAAAATAGAGTTAACCCGTTTCAATCTTCAATAGTTTTGAAATGTTCACTTGACATTTAAAGAGAAATTCTTAAGTACTTTTGGGTTCAAATAAAAAATAAAAAAATATGTTTTTTTAAACCGATAATTGGGGATTTCCTTAATATTAAATTTACAATTTTTTCAAAATGTTCATCCTTTGAGTTCCATCTTTGAAATTGATCAAAATATTACAATGTGCACACTTTGAATCAAATTTGGAAGAAATCAAAAACTATAGAGGCTTCATTGAAATATTAGGTTGTAAAAATTTTAGTTAAAATTGGATAGTCCGGTCGCCAGACAAAGGGACAGTTGTAAATTACGGCCTAAAACTAATATTTCGGTGAGGCACATGTTTGCTCTCACATTTACCTTTAATAATGCCATTATATATTCTTACGTCACTAGAACAAATCTGGTAAAGAGTATAACATGTTTATTCTGAAATTCTTTTGTATGATACTATAAGTCTTGAGGAACCTGAGGTTACCATTTGACCCAGGTATTGTAGCTTCATATGATCCAACATTCCGATTTTTAGAAAAAGTTATATATTTCTGAATCGTTTTCGTAATCCACAATAAAAATTTCCAAAACAATTAAGTTTTTAAAAACCACTGTGCTGCCTCTCCTTTTCCAGCATGCTGTCAAAACGGTATGTTTACGTTTGACCAACGTAGAAAAGAAGCATGGCCAACAAATTTGTTGCAAAAATATTTATTGTTTGGCAGGATATTGGAAAAACAAAAATTTCTAGGATGTTTGTTTAGGTTAGGGGGGAGTGGTTACTCATGGATTGTTTGCTTGTACAAAGGATAATAACCCCATGGCAAACACGACATGAAAATATATTAATTTTCAAACTGACAAGTGTCAGTTAAAAGAAGAAAAACAGGAATTCCAATAAGTAAAGCCTTGAGGGCGCCAGTATTTAAGATTCCTATAATTTCTTATAAGATTTTTTTTTTCAAAAACAAGTTTTCTTGTCAGTAAACATTTCCTTAGATGTTATTAAGTTTATTGCTAATGAATTATGTTGTTTTATCCTTAAAATGTTTTTATGTTGTTGCTGGGCGATTGATAAGAAATGTTATTGAATATTTTTCAAATTTCTATTTTGGTATTTTTTTTTTTTTTGTATTATTTGTATTTTTTCCTTCGTGTTGCCGGGACGTTTAAAAGATGTTTCTATAACACAATTTTCTTAAATGATTTCCTTTATTTATGACAGGCACATATCCATAGATTTCACACGTTAATTTTTTTATAACATTTTCCCATAACAACACATGTATGTACACAAAAGGCAGACAACCTGCAAACACACACACACACATACCCATTCTCAGAGCCCGACACACATTTTTTATACAGGCCCATTTCCTTGATTGTTATTGCTTTAATTTTTCACTTTTTTTTTGGACGGGTTTGTTTTTTTCTTCTTCTTTATTTTTGCCAAGCTATTTGTTGATGCAAAAATTGTTGTTGTTTTTTTACATTTTTGCAACATTTCATCGTTGAAGGAGACACACACACAAACACGAAATTATTTCAAGGACTTTAACATTGCACTAAATAAACGACAAGGTCCTCGACGTGGCGAAGAAAGAGGGAGACCGACCGACCTCTTCATGCATAAAATGTATGTGGTAACCAGCATGTGGGGACCCTCCATAGTGCTCCTCTGGGCCATTACTTTTTTTAACATTCTTTTTGCACACACACACACTCTCACCCACGGAATATTTTTGTTTGTCAACCAAAAAAGCATGGCATAATTTTTTTGGGCCTATTACAAAACACATTTTACCATGGCATACTTTTAGGATGCACGACAAAATAATTTATATCAAAATGAATGTAATAAAATTTTAATTTATTTCGTCACTTTTGTTGTTGTTGTTATTGAGAAGACGACGAAGAAGAAGGCGATGTAGGAGAAAATAGGAAAACAACTAGATTTATCTCTATTGTCATCCGCTCGTAGTGGTATCCTTCATTCAGTCGGGTTTGTGTATGCCCTGTTACGCGTATTGAAGAGTCCACACCCAAAAAATGTTGAAGCATAAAATTTTCTTCTATGATTTGTTGTTGTTGTTGGTTTTTTTGCTCGTTTTGCACATCACCACGAATTTTTATTCTTCCTGCACACACACACACAGACACTCCGACACTCATATCTATGTTCTTACATGGTCATGGCTGTAAGAAACGTTTTTACTCTCATTCCCTAATAGCATTCCAGAGATGTTGGTAATACTTCATCATATGGCCGCCACAGTTGCCATTATGTATCCTTGGTAATATAATAACTATGTGACTAAAACGGATGGGGATTTGATGGTGCAGGGGGGGACCGGAACGAACGACCTGACCACTTATTCATTTGATTATTTCATTTCACGCTTGTTTTTTTCTTCTATCTTCTATTTTTATTTCATTTGTTTTTCTTCTTATTTTAGTTTTATTTATTTTTTTTCTTTTATTACATATTACGTTTTTATGGTATTTGTATAGTTATTGGTTGCTTTAGAGACCGACCGAAGAATGAACGACCGACTGCCGCACAGACAGACCGACAGTCAGACAGCTTGAGTAGTAGACGTTTTTTGTGTGTTAACGCTCGAAATGTAAAGAATAGACTAAAAGACATTGTCACAATTTTTGCCAGTGGGCCAGTAAGTAATACCACGAACAATGTCTTCCGCAGCATCATCATCATCTTCATCCTCTCCGCGAACTTCATTATCAAAATTCCAACATCGCGATGATGATTTTTGTCTACATCATTATGAACATCCTTACAGCAGTTTTTGGTGTTTTTTTTTCATCTTCTTTTGTTTTGCAGCGACAACAGCAGCCAGAAGGCTAGGCGCGTCTCTTAGCAAATACGAGAAAAACACACAATTACAACAACAACGGCAACATAAAAATCTACTACATCATAGCTATAGCTAACACAAATACATAACACAAAAATCTATAACACGCACACTTACAAAACTCGAACGCAAACACACACACACACTCGCTCGTTTGCTTGCTTGCTCACAACCGTATACACACTTATACGACGACGACGAAATACGTATCCCGTTTTGTTGTTGTTGTTTGTGAGTTGACTTTATTTTTAGATTTCACTCGTGTATCCTGTCGTTTTCATTTGAATGCCACATTGTTGTGGTTGTTGGAGATTTATTTTTTTATTATTTTTTTTTTCATTTAATGCAATTTTTAATTTTTTCTCTTAATAATAAAACAAACAGACGACACACACATTCAAATATTTATATTAATTTTAATTTTTAATTATTTAATAATTTATTTATATTTTTATTTAAAAATTAATTTTCTTCTCTTCTTTTTCCAACTTCACTTAATTGTGCGTTAATTTCTTTTCATAATTATTTTGCAATTTTTTGTTATCGTTTTTTTATTCGGGTTTTTTGTAACAATTTGTTGTTGTGTTTTGCGATTTATATTTTTTCCGTTTCGTCGTTTTATAAGACCGTCCGCAACGAACAACTATCACACACTAAACGTCAAAATAATTTTTCGGGTTCGGCTTTTGTTACGTAGAAATGATAACTGCAGCATCCTGACGTTTAATGTGATGCTGCAAACTGTAGCAGAAGAGAGTAAAAAGAGAGAGATTTTTCTAATTAAGAGTAAATGTTATCAAAAGAGTGTTACTGTTTACGTCATCGGTAAAATGTATTGCTTTGTGGTGGGGACATTTGTGAAAGAGAAAAGTCAAGTGTCTCATAAAAGGCCAGAAGGGCCTTTTTGATGGGCGCATATTACCCAAAAGGACTGAATCTAGAATCTTGAAATTTAGATGAGGGTCAATTTTACTACGTGGACGTGTTGTAAGGCTATAGTTTTGGAAATAGTGTTGGCGGTTTATTTGTATTTTGTTTTTAGAAAATAGTCAGGCTGAATCCCAGTTTGTTGATTTTATAAAAAAAACCAGTGAGCGGAGCAGTATAGTCGAACGGAGCCGACCATACGATACCCTACACAACTACCACGTAACCCCAACTTTCTACGGATATTTATTCCGAGTCTGGGCAATATATTTCGTGATAGTTGCACCACCTTGCCCTTTTAGAGTCCAACAGCACCTCTTCCATATACTGACATTTTTTCCGAATATTACTAATATTCAGTACAGTCCTTCTAATTACTTGTCCATATTCCCTTCACCGTGGGTTGTGTTGTGATGTTCGGCTTATAAATGTGGCCGAAAAAAATCGAAAAAAAAACAAAAGAAAAAGTTTTCGGTCCACTTCATACCCATATTATTATCTGATCATCACCGAAAATTATAGGCGTTGTCCTTGACCATACCTGGATCCTCATGGAAAAAAATTCAATATATATTTCCGCCCTCTAGTGTGGTAATGGGTTACTAAATAATATCTGAATACGTAAGCACATGTAAATATTTAAGTGTAACTCCTACACTATCTATCAATATATCAATCATCAATATATACTATCTCGGGTCTAGTCCATTCAGTGATAAATATATACGCTATAGAATACAAATTTTGTCCATTTAACCCGCTATGGTCCATTGACCCGCTAAATAGTGACCGATTTTTATCAAAACAGGAATGCTTATTCTTTGGCCCGATCCCCTTCTCCATGTAAGATTTCGCGATGTTTGGACCATAATTGCGGCCCCAGGAGCGACCAGAAAATCAAAGAAAAATAAAGTTTTTGGTCCATTTCATCCCCTTAATATTAACCGATCATTGGGCTGAACCCATCCTATATGCAAAATTTCGTGAAGATTGGACCATAACTGTGGCCTGTATCGTGTTTACAAATTATAATGGACAAACGGACGGACACACATGTCTAGATCGACTCAGCTAGTCGAGATATGAAATCGGTATACTTAAAGGTGGGTCTAGGAACAATATTTCGCGGCGTTACAAACTCTTTGGGCTGCACAAAGCTATAATATCCTGACAACATAGTTGTGTAGGGTATAACAAATAATTATTACTGGGGAATGTATGGCATAATTTGCCGAGGGGTAAGGCAGGGAAGACTATAGTTTCGGATCACGACACTGATCCTCATCAGTTCCCTTAGTTTTTTTGTTGGGATATTCTCACCAGAAGCTTTTTATTGCTTCTATACAAAAAACCTTTCAATCCCAAATGTCTCTTGTAACAAAGCGAAGTATTTAGCTGACCAACGAAATCAAATGCATGAGAATTTCGCTGGTGCCTCACTTCGTGGTTAACAAGGCATTTACAAACAATACCATAAAAAATGTACTAAAATAGTAACATTAATATTGGACGAACGTTTTGTCCTAGAACTCTTAAATTTATAATAAGGGTCGCAGACAGATGGTATCCACCATTTAAAGGTTTGAAATTACTAAAGTATGCTACAAATGATATTGGGAGCACGAGTAGTTCTAGATAGATTTTTAAAATTTATAAATATCCCTTTTAGTGTGTAAGTGGAGATTCCGGAGATTCGGAATCTACATAAATGTGTACTAATGCGAATCTCTTCATTCAATAGTGACTGATTGATTTAGTAATTCCCAACAAAGTTAAAACGCTCCTTTTGAGTGAATCCCCAATTTTTCAACTTTACTGCATTTAATTTTCGGATCTCGGCCAATTGTAGATACTTTAAAAGGCCAAGAGAGTTTAAAAAAGTTGATGCGGGCAAAAAAATTTGCACATACATTGTTATTAATTCCAAGTTTTTTGGTGTTTTCCTACCTACTACATTTTAAGAATTTTGGGATTTTAAAAAGTTTTTCAACATAATTGACTGTATTCATATCAATTCATAATTCAAACTGGGTAGAACATCTTACTACCAAAAACTATCAATATTTGCCCACTTTTTACGATTGCCCCCATATAACTAGACCTTACGAATTTCGGTATTTTTGGGAGTTTGGAAACGTTTTCCAACCGAATTGTCTGTAATTTGGTATTTAAGGTTCTCATGGGGTATCAAATCTTCCTACCAAAATATTGATCTTCTATTTACTATAGCATGTTATTCGTACGAAAAGTACTAAATGTGGTATCATTTGTATTTGGCGAACCGGTGCAGCTAGAACCCTGAAATTCGAAATCGTCATTAATGGAGTGTATAATAGATGTAGGAAAGGGTTTTTCGACATTCGAACAATAAATATCCGAAAGGTACTAAAATGTACCAATTTTTGTACAACTTCGTAGCATGTGAATGTATAGAGCTAAAAACTTAAAATTTGGAATGCGAATTAAAGTTGAGAAGTACTATATGGTACTATATTTGGTACAATTTTTAATTGGAGGTACAAATGGAGCTGGAATCTTGAAATTTGAAATTAACATTACCGCCGGAGGTAGTAAATATTTACGTAGTTTTGGGTATTTTTTTTGTACAAATAGTACTAAATCGTACTATAATGTGAATGTATTTTTACGTATCTGAACGTACTAAATCGTACTATAATTGAAATAGTACTAAATCGTAATATAAAGATTTAGTACTATTCGTACAGATTCGTAAAAATACCCAAAACTACGTAAATATTCCAATACTACACTCCGGCGGTAATGTTAATTTCAAATGGTACCAAATTTGGATTTGGGTGAACCGATAGAGCTGGAATCTTAACATTTGGAGTTAGGATCGCTATTTGGGAGTAAATTTTGAACAATATGGCGTTTTGGAAATTTGTACTAAATTGTACAAAATGGTACCAAATGTGGATTTGGGTGAACCGATAGACCTGGAAACATGAAATTTGGAAATAAGGTTACTGTTGGTGTGTAGGATTGGGCTTTGTATAAAGTTTTGGAAATTCGTGTACTAAATTTTGAGTTAACCAATACAGCTGGAATCCTGAAATTTGGAGTTAGGATTACTATTGGAGTATAGGATTGGGATATGTAAACTATTTTGGAAATTTGTCCTAATGTGTACAAAATGGTACCAAATGTGGATTTGGGTGAACCGATAGACCTGGAAACCTGAAATTTGGAAATAAGGTTACTGTTGGAGTGTAGGATTGGGTCGAAGTAGTTTTGGAAATTCTGACTGATAGAGCTGGGATCCTGAAATTTGGTGTTAGTATCATTGTTGGGATGTAGTATTGGACTTTGTAGAAAGTTTTGTTGTATACTAAATGGTACCAAATTTGGATTAAGAGTAAACCGATAGATTGCATTTGCATTGGTGGTAATGGAAATTGGTACTTATGTGTTCTCAGTGGTACTAAATGTGATACAAATTGGATTTAGGTGAACCAATTGAATTCTGAAATTTGGAATTAAGATTCGGGTATGTGGGAAGTGTTGGAAATTCGTACGTATGATTGTAAAAATAGTAGTATAGAAATGTATAGTAATGTGCAGTAACTGCTACTAAATTTGGATTTGGGTGAACTTATATTTAATTTGTTTCAAAATAAGTATTACAAGGGTAAAAAATGACACCAAATTTTGTATATAGGTAAATTTCTGTTGCGGTCAGAATTCGTGTGTACGGTTGAGATATAGAGGTATTGGATTTTAAATACTTCCCACTTACGCCTTGGTTAGGCCTTGAAAAAATATTCTATAAAATGTCGACGCCTTGGTTAGGCCTTGAAAAAATGTACTTTAAAAAGTCTACGCCTTGGTTAGGCCTTGAAAAAATATTCTTTAAAAAATCTACGACTTGGATAGGCCTTGAAAAAATATTCTTTAAAAAATCTACGCCTTGGTTAGGCCTTGAAAAAATATTCTTTAAAAAATTTACGCCTTGGTTAGGCCTTGAAAAAATATTCTTTAAAAAATCTACGCCTTGGTTAGGCCTTGAAAAAATATTCTTTAAAAAATCTACGCCTTGGTTAGGCCTTGAAAAAATATTCTTTAAAAAATCTACTTGGTTAGGCCTTAAAAAAAATATTCCTTGGTTAGGCCTTGAAAAAATATTCTTTAAAAAATCTACGCCTTGGTTAGGCCTTGAAAAAATATTCTTTAAAAAATCTACGCCTTGGTTAGGCCTTGAAAAAATATTCTTTAAAAAATCTACGCCTTGGTTAGGCCTTGAAAAAATATTCTTTAAAAAATCTACGCCTTGGTTAGGCCTTGAAAAAAAAATATTCTTTAAAAAATCTACGCCTTGGTTAGGCCTTGAAAAAATATTCTTTAAAAAATCCACACCTTGGTTAGGCCTTGAAAAAATATTCTTTAAAAAATCCACGCCTTGGTTAGGCCTTGAAAAAATATTCTTTAAAAAATCCACACCTTGGTTAGGCCTTAAAAAAATATTCTTTAAAACGTCTACGCCTTGGTTAGGCCTTGAAAAAATATTCTTTAAAAAGTCTACGCCTTGGTTAGGCCTTGAAAAAATATTCTTTAAAAAAGTCTACGCCTTGGTTAGGCCTTGAAAAAATATTCTTAAAAAAGTCTACGTCTTATTCTTTTTTCGACATATACATTTTAATAACTATATTTTTCGGAACAGCACCTTTTATTACAAGTCTATAACTGATCTGATTAAAATCTGATTCACCGAACTCTTAATAAGTTCGAAGAGCCATTTGTTTTGAAATTACACTCTTAAATACTGAATTGCTTCCTCCACAGACAATGAATGATGTAAAAAAACTTTTACCATGCATCGTTTTGTTTTTGTTGCCGCCAAACCCATTTTAGCAGATAATTACATTCCGAAAGAACAGATACAGACACACAGAGTAGATAATGTGCCGAGCAAAAATACAGAAACAACAGCAAAAACAATAAACTTCAATGTCACCAAATCGTGGTTGCGGCCAAAGTCGTCGAAGTCAACGACGTCCATTGTCGTTCGGTTGTTCGTTACACGCCCTTATCAATGTAATGTAACATGGTTTAGTTTTTGTTGTTGTTGATTTTTTTTCTGACTAGTCTCGCCGAACTACACGATGATGATAATGCTGAAATGCTAACGAAGATTATAATGATGTTAGCTAAAAATATGAACTGAACTTGGCTATGATGATTTTTCTCTTTATTTTGACCCTCTTCATTTGTGATGTGTGTCAGAAGGCTATGAAAAATATGAATGAATGCAGGAATAACGAACGAAAGTGTCATCTGTGCCATGGAGCATCGCTGACATGTCAGTAATGTTTGTAATTATTGTCAGTCAGCTCATGGGTCATACATATATTTGACAGTTGAACGGTATTATTGTGGCATAAAGGTCGGTCTTCTTTCTTTGGTTTACTTGTTTTGATTTGCCTTTGTGTCTGTCTGTTCGTCTATCTGTCTATTTTATCTGTTTATTATTTTTCATGGTTCATATGCATAAACAAATCATTGTACGCATGACTTGCCAGGCCTTTTTCGACTTTTCGCCGAAAAATAAGTAGAGCAGAGAACTGCCACATTACACATATGGGGTAGCCAAGGAGAAGGGATGCGGAAGGATGACAGTTGTAAAACAAACACGACATTATCTCTTCTGTTCTCTTGTTCTGTTTTTTTCACATTAAATGTTTGAGAGAAATTCATTTGTTCTTTCCTTCCTTCCTGTAAGCTGTTCAGCTGCTGCTGCTTTGTTTACGACATTACAGGATGAAACCACGTGTTGATATGTTTTATTGGTCCTGCGCTCTACATAACCTTCAAATTTTATCGTCTATTCTATGGGATTGTCAGACAATTTGGAAAATGCTGCAAATTTTTGTTTTTGTTTTGAAATATTTCTCTTCACTTTCTCCGATTGCTACTCTCTGCAGAACTCTTTTACAGCATCCAACTGCGCACATTGACATTGCCTCACTTTCATACACAATACATTGTTGTTGTTATTGCCTGCTCTTCTTCTTGTTTTAACTTTCGCTTGTTTGTTGTTGAGATTATCCTTCGAACATAATCAAAACATAGTTAACCTATACTCTGTGACCTAATCTTGGAAAATGTTGTAAAAGTATTTCTGCAAACGTCTGTATGTATATGGGTGTGTATGTTTGTGTGTGTGTATGTTTTGATTTTGCTCTCTTTGCTCTGGGAACTTGGTTATTTTCTTCATGATAATTATGTCAAATAACAACATTGTCATCATCATTATTTTCGTCTTTGTGTCTAGCTCTAGCTCTGCCTCCTTCGTCTCTAGCCATTCATTGTCTGCAAGATTTATTTTTTTTCTGATTTTCGTTTAGTTGTTATCGTTACTTACTCCTTTCTTTTGTCTTGTTTACTTTCATTCTCCATTACACTCTGCCTTCGTATCATAACAAATATCAGCTGTAACTACTACTTAGTAAGATATGCAGAATCATCACCCAGCATCAGCACTTAGTCGTCAATTTCAATTAATATCCGTTTTTCTATTCCGGTTTTCTTCTCGAAGGAATTTTTTGAGGGAAGGCAGTGTTCGCATATACGCATACTACACTAATAAAAAGGAATGCGGAATAAGGGTCCTGATAATCCGTAAAATCTTGATAATCCTTCAAAAAAATCTTTTTAAAAATCTACGCCTATAGCTCTGTTGGTCCTACAAAAAAATCGTTTTAAAAATCCACGCCCATAGCTCTGTTGGTCCAAAAAAAAATCATTTTAAAAATCCACGCTTATAGCTCTGTTGGTTCTTCAAAAAAATCCACGCCTATAGCTATGTTGGTCCTTCAAAAATCCTTTAAAAAATCCGCGCTTATAGCTCTGTTGGTCCTTCAAAAAAATCCTTTAAAAAATCTACGCACATAGTTTCGTTGGTCCTTCAAAAAATCCTTTAAAAAATCCACGCCCATAGGTTTGTTGGTCCTTAAAAAATTCTTTAAAAAATCCACCCTCATAGGTTTGTTGGTCCTTAAAAAAATTCTTTAAAAAATCCACGCCCATAGTTTTGTTGGTCCTTCAAAAGATCCTTTAAAAAATCCACGCAAATATTTTTTTGGTCCTTCAAAAAATTCCTTTTAATAATCCACGCCTATAGCTCTGTTGGCCCTTTAAAAAATTCCTTTTAATAATCCACGCCTATAGCTCTGTTGGCCCTTTAAAAAATTCCTTTTAATAATCCACGCCTATAGCTCTGTTGGCCCTTTAAAAAATTCCTTTTAATAATCCACGCCTATAGCTCTGTTGGCCCTTTAAAAAATTCCTTTTAATAATCCACGCCTATAGCTCTGTTGGCCCTTTAAAAAATTCCTTTTAATAATCCACGCCTATAACTCTGTTGGCCCTTTAAAAATTCCTTTTAATAATCCACGCCTATAGCTCTGTTGGCCCTTTAAAAAATTCCTTTTAATAATCCACGCCTATAGCTCTGTTGGCCCTTTAAAAAATTCCTTTTAATAATCCACGCCTATAGCTCTGTTGGCCCTTTAAAAAATTCCTTTTAATAATCCACGCCTATAGCTCTGTTGGTCCTTAAAAAAATTCCTTTTAATAATCCACGCCTATAGCTTTGTTGGTCCTTCAAAAAATTCCTTTTAATAATCCACGCCTATAGGTTTGTTGGTCCTTAAAAAATTCTTTTAATAATCCACGCCTATAGCTCTGTTGGTCCTGAGAAAAAATTCTTTAATAATCCACGCCTATAATGGTCCTTGAGAAAATATTCTTTAATAATCCACGCCTATAGCTCTGTTGGTCCTACAAAAATATTTCTTTAAAAAAAAAATGGTCCTTCAGAAAATATTTTTAATAATCCACGCCTATAGCTCTGTTGGTCCTGAGAAAAATTCTTTAATAATCCACGCCTATAGACCTGTTGGTCCTGAGAAAAATTCTTTAATAATCCACGCCTATAGCTCTGTTGGTCCTTAAAAAAATTCCTTTTAAAAATCCACGCCTATAGCTCTGTTGGTCCTTTAAAAAATTCTTTAATAAAATAGCTCTGTTTCTTTCTTCTTTAATAATCCACGCCTATAGCTCTGTTGGTCCTGAAAAAATTTTTTTAATAATCCACGCCTATAGAGCTCTGTTGGTCCTGAAAAAATTCTTTTTAATAATCCACGCCTATAGATGGTCCTGAAAAAATTTCTTTAATAATCCACGCCTATAGATGGTCCTAAAAAATATCCTTTTAAAATCCACGCCTATAGCTCTGTTGGTCCCTGAGAAAATATTCTTTAATAATCCACGCCTATAGATGGTCCTGAGAAAATATTCTTTAATAATCCACGCCTATAGATGGTCCTGAGAAAATATTCTTTAATAATCCTGAGAAAATATTCTTTAATAATCCACGCCTATAGATGGTCCTGAGAAAATATTCTTTAATAATCCACGCCTATAGATGGTCCTGAGAAAATATTCTTTAATAATCCACGCCTATAGATGGTCCTGAGAAAATATTCTTTAATAATCCACGCCTATAGATGGTCCTGAGAAAATATTCTTTAATAATCCACGCCTATAGCTCTGTTGGTCCTTTAAAAAATTTCTTTAATAATCCACGCCTATAGATGGTCCTGAGAAAATATTCTTTAAAAATCCATGCCTGTTAGATGGTCCTTGAAAAAATATTCTTTAAAAATCCACGCCTGTTAGATGGTCCTTGAGAAAATATTCTTTAAAAATCCACGCCGCATAGATGGTCTTTGAAAAAATATTCTTTAAAAATCCACGCCTCATAGATGGTCCTTGAAAAAATCATTTTAAAAATCCACGCCCATAGTTGTTGGTCCTTCAAAAACTCCTTTTAAAAATCCACGCCCATATTTTTGTTGGTCGTTCAAAAAATTGCTTTTAATAATCCACACCTGTTGGTCCTTCAAAAAATTGCTTTTAATAATCCACGCCTATAGCTCGATTTCAGCTTGAAAAAAATTCCTTTTAATAATCCACGCCTATAGCTCCGTTGGTCCTTCAATAAATTCCTTTTAATAATCCACGCCTATAGCTCTGTTGGTCCTTCAAAAAATTCCTTTTAATAATCCACGCCTATAGCTCTGTTGGTCCTTCAAAAAATTCCTTTTAAAAATCCACGCCTATAGCTCTGTTGGTCCTTCAAAAAATTCCTTTTAAAAATCCACGCCTATAGTTCTGTTGGTCCTTCAAAAAATTCCTTTTAAAAATCCACGCCTATAGCTCTGTTGGTCCTTCAAAAAATTCCTTTTAAAAATCCACGCCTATAGCTCTGTTGGTCCTTCAAAAAATTCCTTTTAATAATCCACGCCTATAGCTCTGTTGGTCCTTCAAAAAATTCCTTTTAATAATCCACGCCTATAGCTCTGTTGGTCCTTCAAAAATTATTTTTTAATAATCCACGCATTAGATGTAAACTAAGCCAGTATGGCGCCAATAATTGCAAAGAATGAAAGTCATAGTTGTACATTTTAGATATTTGCAGAGGATTTTTTATAATTGCTACTAAAAAGGATCCAAAATAAATGACTTTTAAAAGGAATTTTTTGAAGGAATATCTGATTTTTAAAAGCAATTTTTATAAGGACCAACAGAGCTATAGGCGTGGATTTTTAAAATGAATTTTTCCAAGGACCAACAGAGCTATAGGCGTGGATTTTTAAAAGGAATTTTTCCAAGGACCAACAGAGCTATAGGCGTGGATTTTTAAAAGGAATTTTTCCAAGGACCAACAGAGCTATAGGCGTGGATTTTTAAAAGGAATTTTTCCAAGGACCAACAGAGCTATAGGCGTGGATTTTTAAAAGGAATTTTTCCAAGGACCAACAGAGCTATAGGCGTGGATTTTTAAAAGGAATTTTTCCAAGGACCAACAGAGCTATAGGCGTGGATTTTTAAAAGGAATTTTTTGAAGAACCAGCCGGGCTATAGGCGTGGATTTTTAAAAGGAATTTTTTGAAGAACCAGCCGGGCTATAGGCGTGGATTTTTAAAAGGAAAAGAACCAGCCGGGCTATAGGCGTGGATTTTTAAAAGGAATTTTTTGAAGAACCAGCCGGGCTATAGGCGTGGATTTTTAAAAGGAATTTTTTGAAGAACCAGCCGGGCTATAGGCGTGGATTTTTAAAAGGAATTTTTTGAAGACCCAGCCGGGCTATAGGCGTGGATTTTTAAAAGGAATTTTTTGAAGAACCAGCCGGGCTATAGGCGTGGATTTTTAAAAGGAATTTTTTGAAGAACCAGCCGGGCTATAGGCGTGGATTTTTAAAAGGAATTTTTTGAAGAACCAGCCGGGCTATAGGCGTGGATTTTTAAAAGGAATTTTTTGAAGAACCAGCCGGGCTATAGGCGTGGATTTTTAAAAGGAATTTTTTGAAGAAAGGCGTGGATTTTTAAAAGGAATTTTTTAACGAATACACTTAAGGCGTGGATTTTTAAAAGGAATTTTTTAACGAATATTCAGGCCACTTAAGGCGTGGATTTTTTAAAGGAATTTTTTAACGAATATTCAGGCCACTTAAGGCGTGGATTTTTAAAAGGAATTTTTTTCCGGGCTATAGGCGTGGATTTTTAAAAGGAATTTTTTGAAGAACCAGCCGGGCTATAGGCGTGGATTTTTAAAAGGAATTTTTTGAAGAACCAGCCGGGCTATAGGCGTGGATTTTTAAAAGGAATTTTTTGAAGAACCAGCCGGGCTATAGGCGTGGATTTTTAAAAGGAATTTTTTGAAGAACCAGCCGGGCTATAGGCGTGGATTTTTAAAAGGAATTTTTTGAAGAACCAGCCGGGCTATAGGCGTGGATTTTTTTAAAAGGAATTTTTTGAAGAACCAGCCGGGCTATAGGCGTGGATTTTTAAAAGGAATTTTTTGAAGAACCAGCCGGGCTATAGGCGTGGATTTTTAAAAGGAATTTTTTGAAGAACCAGCCGGGCTATAGGCGTGGATTTTTAAAAGGAATTTTTTGAAGAACCAGCCGGGCTATAGGCGTGGATTTTTAAAAGGAATTTTTTAAAAGGAATTTTTTGAAGAATATATATATATAGCCGGTATCTACAAACTATAGGCGTGGATTTTTAAAGGAATTTTTTGGCCGGGCTAAGGCGTGGATTTTTAAAAGGAATTTTTTGAAGAATTACCGGGCTAAGGCGTGGATTTTTAAAAAGATAGACACGATAAACCGTAGATGACAATGAGTAATTGCGTGACCGCACCGAACACAACAATGAAAAATTGAATAATATTTTAATGTCCAATATTTTTTCCAGTTTTCGGACACGAGACCGTTGTTGCTGTTGTCTGTCAGATAATCAATCAAAATGTGTGCGTACGTGTGCGATTCAAAAATAAGATGAATGCACAGCTATGTAGTTCAGGTCATTAGCCCCATTATTGAAGAGTGTGTGTATGTGTGTACCAATGTGTGTGTGCGTGGCATATGCGTGCCTGTAAACATTTACAGAGAAATGTGTCAATATCGCATACATTATTTAAGTGTGAATAAAACGTGTCGAATTAATATTGTATTTTTCGGCGAAGTGGAGGGTAGAATTATTTTGAAATTTTTCTTTTGCAAATATATTGTTGTATTCCTGGGTCATTAATGGGTATTATTGGTTTCTGTGGTAATAACATACTAGTGATGTCGCTGTTGTCCGTATTCCACAAATAAAGTATCTCTGAAATTTATTTCTTTAATAATGTCAAATAATTTTATTTATGACAAAATTTAATCTAATCACAGAATTGGGATACATTTTGACAATTTAATCTCTTTGGTAAATATTCACATTGTACCATTATAAATTACCTCCTTCATTATAAATTTCAATGTCGAACATTAACATTGACCCAGGTGGCGTCTGAGTTATAACATTTTCAATGAAACTGAATGTATAAATCATACGCCCAAAGGCGCGACAAATAAAACGCACACACACACACACACTACAATTTTGCAACAAAATATTATTTATGGGATTTGGGTGTAATTAAATAAAACTGAATATGAGCAGATTATTTATAATTAAAAATTTTAAATAATTTTAAATAGAATAGGTGTGTATTTTTCAAATTAATTTTGGAAGGACTAAAAGAGCTATAGGCGTGTATATTCTAAATATTCTTTAATAAATGCACGCTTTGAATAGATGGTCCTTGAAAAAATATTCTTTAATAAATCCACGCTTTGAATAGATGGTCCTTGAAAAAATATTCTTTAATAAATCCAAATATATGGTCCTTGAAAAAATATTCTTTAATAAATCCACGCTTTGAATAGATGGTCCTTGAAAAAATTTCTTTAATAAATCCACGCTTTGAATAGATGTTGTCTTAAAAAATATTCTTTTAAATCCACGCTTTGAATAGATGGTCCTTGAAAAAATATTCTTTAATAAATCCACGCTTTGAATAGATGGTCCTTGAAAAAATATTCTTTAATAAATCCACGCTTTGAATAGATGGTCCTTGAAAAAATATTCTTTAATAAATCCACGCTTTGAATAGATGGTCCTTGAAAAAATATTTGTTAATAAATCCACGCTTTGAATAGATGGTCCTTGAAAAAATATTCTTTAATAAATCCACGTCTTAGGTCTTTTGGTCCTTGAAAAAATATTCTTTAATAAATCCACGCTTTGAATAGATGGTCCTTGAAAAAATATTCTTTAATAAACCCACGCTTTGAATAGATGGTCCTTGAAAAAAGTCTTCTTTAATAAATCCACGCCTTGGATGGTATGGTCCTTGAAAAAAGTCTTCTTTAATAAATCCACGCCTTGTATGGATTGCAATTTAAAAAAGTCTTAATTAATAAATCCACGCCTTGGATGGTCTGGTCATTGAAAAAATATTCTTTAATAAATCCACGCCTTGGATGGTCTGGTCCTTGAAAAAAGTCTTCTTTAATAAATCCACGCCTTGGATGGTCTGGTCCTTGAAAAAAGTCTTCTTTAATAAATCCACGCCTTGGATGGTCTGGTCCTTGAAAAAAGTCTTCTTTAATAAATCCACGCCTTGGATGGTCTGGTCCTTGAAAAAAGTCTTCTTTAATAAATCCACGCCTTGGATGGTCTGGTCCTTGAAAAAAGTCTTCTTTAATAAATCCACGCCTTGGATGGTCTGGTCCTTGAAAAAAGTCTTCTTTAATAAATCCACGCCTTGGATGGTCTGGTCCTTGAAAAAAGTCTTCTTTAATAAATCCACGCCTTGAAAAAATCATCTTTAATAAATCCACGCCTTGTTTGGATGGGCCTTGAAAAAATATTCTTTAATAAATCCACGCCTTGTTTGGATGGGCCTTGAAAAAATATTCTTTAATAAATCCACGCCTTGTATGGATGGTCCTTGAAAAAATATTCTTTAATAAATCCACGCCTTGGATGGTCTTGTCCTTGAAAAAAGTCTTCTTTAATAAATCCACGCCTTGGATGGTCTGGTCCTTGAAAAAAGTCTTCTTTAATAAATCCACGCCTTGGATGGTCTGGTCCTTGAAAAATTATTCTTTAATAAATCCACGCCTTGGAAGGTCTGATCCTTGAAAAAATATTCTTTAAAAAATATAATGCCATTTGACATTCAATCAGATATGTAACAAAAACTATTTTTCATACTTATCGAATCTGACAAAGTTTTATCGCAATGTGTGATAAGTTTTGCACTTTTATATTCTACTCTCCCCCCGCCAATCATCCCTAACAAATTGACATGTATGTCCTTGATTATGACCCCAATTTAGTGACTACCTTTCAAAGAACCAAGAACCCCAAAAAAAGACTCTACTTCATGTCATAAATAATACTCGGCGTATTATGTCTTTATTAGGCTTATGTTGTCGTATTCGAAAGCTAACAAAATACGCTTTGGGAATTTTTGTTACTGTTATCGTCGTTCATCATCAATATATATCTGTATGTATGTGTACCCCGCATAACTGATAATTTACTTTGACATATCATTAAGCAAAAAAAAAGAAAAGAAATCCCACAGAACAAACGAAACATTAAGCAATCAAACAATCGAACGAACAAACAGACAAAGCAAACAAATACATGTACAACTTCATCAAACTACACGTACATGTCGGCATAACTCGATATTTTTTGTAGGCTTTAGTGTCCTGGAGTACAAGGCATTAGTAAAACCCATACAAACAACAGCAACATCAGATTCAGTAATGCCATCAGAAAATACAAAACAAGTCATTTCAGTTATTTGCTTTCTTGCTTAAGAACCCAAACAAAAATATGTTCATCGTCGTCTTCGTATTTCATTTCATTGTCCGTTTACTTGTCGAATGTTGGCAAGAGAATGTCCTTATTCTGCTGCTTCTTCATCTTCTTCTGTGACTACTTGATTGCTTGCAAGCTGGATGGATGGATTGACAAAAAGTATACAAAAATTCCTGGGAAAGTTAAGTTAAAAATTGTCGTCCATGGTTATGTTTTGTGTGACCCTGAAAACAGTATCGAGCCATGGAAAGATTATACACACAAACACTTAACGGAAATTATTAACAAGACAGAATTCATTCAGTTCGAGCGGGCCGAAATACCTATGTCGTAGTAAACGGTCTCCAGGAGATACAAAACAATAGATCCTCGGCTGAAAAATTTGGGAATCATGTATTACGATGTGCGAATTTAAAATCATATTGGATACTGCGTTTCCATGATACTTTATATTTGTAAAGTTGTTCATTTTATGAAGGATGTTTAAGAAGGAATGTTTCGATATTTCTAGTTTTACCAATAATCTGAGTGTATAAAATACTAGATAATATCGGTTTGCTCCGTTCGAGAGTTAGAGTACGCGCCAGACATACGGAGATTTATATATGTCTAAATGAATTTGGTTCAATGACATTTGGGGTTTAAAACGATTACTTCGATTAGCCATAATGGGGTGCATTCTGGAACGGAGTAATTTTTTGCCTACGTCTGAAATGAAGCTCGCATGCAATAAATGATAAGTAGCAACACAGACACAGGTTTCTAACCAGCGATCCATTTCCATAGCAAGATTAACATTTTATCTATTCATCGACACAAATCGAAGCAGTGCCTACTTGGGTCTTACTTGGTACCACCCTAGTATATCAGAAGACATCTTCATTATCCAGAAGTATATGTCAAGGGTATCAGGATGATGAAAACGCCTCGATTCTTATGGTTAACAAATTGATAGCTGAACATATTGACAAGGACCACCAACCTTATGATAATGAAATGGCTTCCAATTCTTCATGGGCGAAGCCAATGCATGTTGACCCTGAGGTAGACATAAAACAACTAGTATAAGTTTGTATTTTAACAAGAAGTAAAAAATAGTCGAATTGGGCTTCAAATAGTTTCCATACCCATCGTATTCACTAAGAAATGTGTCGATTTTGTCGTGCCCATCTGACCTATCCGCTTGTCAGTTGAAACTACAGTATTTAAGATAGAGCTTTGACATTTTGCACATACATTGCTATTACTTGTACGATGTTTCGTATTGGGACTTTCAGGGTAGCCCTCACATAATGGTACCCCACAATATTCGGTATTTTGGGCATGTTTTTCATACTAATTAACTATAATGTGGTATTTTGGTTTCTCTCTAGAAATTGTCATTATTGACCCATGTTTTAAGGTAGCTTCCATTTAACGATACAGTAATTTGATATTATGGGTTCTGATTATGTAGAAAATTTTCTTAGGTCCATGCTTTCATTTATCCTTAATATATGAGTAGCGTACATGGTCAGTATTTTCCCCATTGTATTGGCTATTTGGAGTAAAACACATTTTTGCGAAGTATTTTCTATATAGGTCTATGTTTAGGCAAATTTTCTGAATTGGATCAAATCCGTTTCAGAAAATTTGGAGTCGATTTACAAATGTCCGCATGCCCGTCTGTCTGTCTGGAGGGCTGGTGCGCACGACAACTCTCTAAGTGAATAATCGATTTCATCCAAACTTTGCTCATCTTAATATTTCTTCAAGTTCGAAGATGGGGAATATCGGTCCACTCCTTTTATTTCCTTCTCCGAACAGACTATCCGATTTGAACCGAACTTTGTACAGCCTATTATCTTTACCAAGCCTATATCAAGTCCGAAGATGATACCCATTGGTCCACTGCTTCAGGTACCTCCCCCACAAAATGGTCAAAGTTGTGCAAAAAAATTTATAATATAATATAATGACAACCTATTACCTTTACCAAGCGTAGATGAAGTTGGAACATCGGACCAATTTGTCAACTCCTCTGGTACCAATATTTTCAATATTTATAAATCCAATATTAGGCGAAATTGAAACAAATTTAATAATCGATTTGAGTGAATAATAAAAAAATGAGTGTAAGCCGAAGACCTCCGCAAACCTCCTGAGGGTATGTATCTGTTGACAACATCGACTGACACGTTCTTACTTGTTTCAATTTATTTTTATTTGTGGTTTTCCAAATTAGGGTCAGGGAATATTACTAGAGGTTGAGTAGAAAAAAACTACATAGTGGTTTCTCCCCCTATTTTCTAGTGTCTTGTTCTAGTGGGTGGACTCTAACCACTGAATTCGGAAAATATTGATACGTTGTCATTCCTGCCTGATTAGTTTGTTGATATTGGGGTTATTTCTAGTACAGCTTGAGCCGTCTCTCTAGTTCACGATGTTCTCTTCCCTGACGTGCCAAGCAGGGGAAGTTTTATCAATGAGTTAAAGGCACCTATAACACCTAATCATGTACTAAAATCGTTGACTCCTTAAATAATCCAATGGTGGCATAAGGAGGCATCATATCGCAATTCTCATAGCGACATTATGTATTATTAATTACGTATCGCTTACATTCGCAAACCACATCGAAGCCTCATAAATTCCCACCGATTGACCTTGTGGCAGTTCTCAGGGCGGCATTTTCGCATTTTAAATCATCGTCCGCTCTCAGCCTGAAGAAAACCTAATTCTAAATATTATACGAACACAAATTGATTCTTGATTTAAATCTGAATAGTATAATTACCTATCTATTGGTGCGATATCTTAGAGTAACAAATTTCAATAAAAGGTTGAGATACTTAGCTTAAATCTATATATTTCTAGTGGAAATATATAGACTTAATCGTTTTCCCGTCATGTTTTCAGTTTTGGGAAGAGGAAAAATTAGCGGGGTCCTAGACCGACGAATACGATGGTTAAGGAATTTCCATAATTTTCATTTATTGACCGCACGACTTCGTGTTTTTTTTCGATTGAGATAATTGGGCATTGTTTCAACATTATAGTCATACCCCTATGATGAGTCACCAGTTATGACCTTTTCCTTTGATGACTTTTTTTTATACTGACTCGACAATTATAAAAAAAATCACAGCTTCAATATTGAGCATCATATTTGGCATCTTCTCGGCCTTCCGTCAACCGGCTATAGAATACAAAGAAGCCTAGTATGGGTCCATTGCAGGAACACAAGGGTTCACAGTTTCTAGTTGAGTTGAATTCAAGAACCATTTATCTATTATTAATCAATATATGCCTAAAATATACTTTTATATCCTCAGCCTCGACGCGGACATTCAAAGTCGATCGAGACTTTTATATTGGGTTTAAGCCGTAGTAAGGTGATAAGACAACCAATGAGAAATCTAATTTTCTAATTAGAAACAAATCGGTTGAAAAACTTATCAAAATACCGAGTAATGGTGTACCTTCTTAAGGGGTCTACTCACGAAAATTGATTAAATTTTCATCATTTTTGAAATAAGGATTTGTGTCCAATCCGAGTCCCAAAGACTAAAGGGCCGCCAAATTTGACTATTTTTGACATATCAAAACGTGGACCTATTTTTAATACCAAAAATCCAACATGTGAAAGCTCTATTTTATGTATCACTAAATCGGTATGGAATTTTTCTAACAATTCTCCTTTAGGTGGAGGGTAGAAAAACGTCTTACCCTATTCCAGGAAGAAGTTATCTAAAATAATCTATAAAAACCTGATCACATTTGTTAAATGATAATTAGTGAAATTATTCGCATGGTTTTCAATCCATGGCTTTCTGGTTACTGCAAGTCAGACAGACATGGAATCTTGATGATCCCAAGGATAAAGTCCTTTCGAAAAGTAAGCATTCATGAAAAATAATTCTCTCGTCCGATACTGTTACCACACTTAGTTAAAAAGTTTTGTGTGAACACGCACACACTAACTCATCTAAAGACCACAAACACAAATATGTTTACCACGCACACATACACTGGCACACTCACACAATGATACAAAACTGATAAACTGGGTAGGAAACCTTGAAATGAATGCCACAGTAAGTGTATTTAGCTTCAAGTGTTGACAGTGAATGGAAAAACTTTAAATGTGGTTTCTTGTCCTGTAGCAATCACCCCCTTCAGTAACGTTTATCCGACCATCCATTCCTGCCGTAAAACTACAACAAACTGTCAACAAAGGCAACATTCAGTTCGACTTCATTTCATCGGATGAATGGCTGGCGTTGTTGATGTTCTTGAGGAGTAGCTCTCTTTGTCGTGGTCTTCAACTACTTTGCCGGCTGCCACAACAGCGGCAGCTTCTGCTGCTGCTGCCACTACTACTGTCGCTGTTCTGGATGTTGCTGACAGCATTGCCTGATGATGAATTCACAGAAGTTTTGCCAGTTTGGATAGCCCAGAAGAAGAACCGAACAACAGGGACAACAACGACACGACAACTCATCATTGAAGATGGATGGTGGAAATTATGGCTCCATTCATGTTTGTGGAAATTTTGTGGGTGGTTAGCTGTGTGTGAGTGTTTTGGCAGATTTTTAGTTGTTGTCATGATTATCAAAAAATATGAGAAGCACACACTCACACCCAACCGCTCACACAGAGTGGAAAAGACAACTTGTTTTGCTTAACTTTAAATTAAAATACAATCAGGCGAAAATGTTTTCATAACTGTTAGTGTTTTTGTTGTTTTTTTTTTCATTCATTTGTTTTTGTAGTTGTGAAAATAATGAAATATTTATTTAATTTGTCATAACTTGCTTGTAGTTGTAGCATGTAGTTGCATAGCTTTGCTTTATCATTTTTTTGTGTGTATTGTTAGGCAGTCAAAGAGTCACTGAGTCAATCTGTTTGTTTGTCGGTCTGTCTGTTTCCTTGTTTGTTTGTCAACCCGTGCCATAAGCTGATGTCGAATGAATGAATGATAAAGACAAACTTCGAAACCAAGTTTAATTAGTTACATTAAGCAGTTGTGAGTGTTGTGAACTTTGCTTCTTCGTCAGCAGCATTGTTTCGCCAGAATAAAGTTTTTGTCAATTATGAGTGAACAAGAAAATGCAATCTCATTTGAATACCCGAAACAAAAAATGTTGAATAAATTAGTTTTGTTAACTGCGAAATTTACTTCAAAAGGTATTTTGAAATTATTTTAAGTATTTGAAAATGATTTTCAATGTCGGTTTGTTCGATTGGGAATGTTAACTGAAAAATAGATAATAGTTATGACAACGTTAAGTTGGACCAGGGGAAACTTTATAACAATTTTTAAAAATCAAGTAAATTCAAGTCAATATCAGTGAGCGGAGCAGTATTGTCGGACGGGCCGACCATATGATACCTTACACAACTATCGCGGAAATGTAACTTTCTGGGGGTCTATATTCCGAGCAAGAGCAATATTTCGCTATATTTGCACCCTCTTGACCGATTAGAGGTCGAAAGCATCTTTTCCTTATCCTGATATGCCAAAAGATGCAAATTTTGCCATTCTACACACAAAAGTCGTGGATGATTTGAAAAGCTTAATATTGACCTTCATTATGAAAATAGCCTTTCTAGTTAGTTACCCAGATTTTGTCATGTTTGGCTTACAACTGTGGCCTATGGAGCGACTATAAAATTAAAAAATATTTAGTCTATTTCATCCTCTAAATATCATCTGATCATCACCAAAAATTATAGGCTTCGTTCATGTTCATAACAAGAACTTCATGTAAAATTTCAAAGCGATCAGTGGGATATTTCAATCCTCTAGTGTCGTAAACAACATCCGAGTACATACAACAATATACTGTCATCTCACCAGATCTATGTCCTTCAGGGGTAAATTTTAGATTGGGGAAAAATAAATCGATTATTTTAATATGAACTATAGGACTTTATTTAACATTCTTCGGAAAATCCGATTTGTACCAAATATGCACCGTTTTGCTGTATGATTTGTTGCCATTGCCACATAGAAGTCCTGCTCTCTATTTGCAAAAAACTCTGATAGTAGATTTTTACAATCCTCCCAGATCCCAATTTTTTATCCTTAAAGAAATTTTGCAATGCCAGAAAAAAGATGATAATCGCTTGGTGACAAGTCCTGACTGTATGGCGGATGCATTAAAACTTCGCAACCAAGCTCCCGAAGTTTCTGGCGAGTCACTGTAGGTGAGTGGCCTAGCGTTGACCTGGTGGAAAACAATACATCTCCTGTTTGCCAATTCTGGTAAATTGCTATTTTCACACGGTCCAGTTGTTGACATTAGTGCAGGTCAACTTCGATCATTTCTCCGATTTTATCGACATTTTCGACGACCGGCCTACCTGTGCGAGGTGCATCTTTAACATCAAAAATTCCTGAAATTAATCTACGAAACCAAAATTGCACATATTTGGCTGTTAAGGTATCGGTACCATAAACACCATTCACAATTTAAGCCGTTTGGCTTGCATTTTCGCCTTTTTCGAATTTTCTCTTTGTTCACTTTCATTTTTAACTCACAACTGAATGCACCAAAAAAACAATAGCAAAAAAAAAAATTTTACTGCGAAATGTCACCCTTCCTACGAGCATAAATCTGAAATTGTTTGATCGATACTTTACGAGAAATCTATCAGTACAGCCACCTGCCAAAAAATAATGGATTTCTTTTTCCCCAACCTAATATATACGCAATAGAATGCAGATTTGCAATTTTTTCACACAAAAGTCAGTTTGACCCGCTAAATATTGACCGATTATCATGGAAAGAGTCATGGTTATTCCGTGATCTGATCCCTTTTTCTATGTAAAATTTTGTGATGTTCGGGTCATAACTGTGGCCTGTAGAATGACAAGAAAAACAGCCACAAATAGGGGTTTTGGTCCATTTGATAGCCTAAATATTTAAGGGTCATTATCAAAAACAATAGCGGTGTTCTTTGGTATAAAAATTTTCAACATTTTGAGACGTTGTTGTGGCGCGAGGTTACGCCAGAAGAAATAGACTCATCATCGGACTTTATATAGGTTTAATAAAACTATTACGGTGTGCCCCGTTTACAATTTTTCCAAATTTTTGGTTTTGTTTTTGGCAAAAAAATCGATGTGAGTCCCGGTGTTTTGTGATGGTTTGACACCCATGATTGGTTTAAAAAAATCCTGTACCTTTCATACGAATTGTTTCGCTCAAACGGCATATAACTTTAAGTTAGTAATTTTTATTGACTGCACTACTTTGTAGCAAGATGACATGATGCACCACACCGTTACTGAACAAAACCTTCATATTTCTCCGAAATTGGCCTGCTGGTTTTGGACATCTTCTTGATTTTCTTTTATCCGATTCTACCACAATTAACCCGAATAGTGTTGTAATTATTTTGTTTTCGAATTGTGGGACGAAACTTTCAGCGTCTATAGATTGTGGGCCGCTGAAATTTGATTTGTATCCTTCCTTCTTATCAGGATAATCGACAGCATCAGTTTTTGGGCTGTGGCCGTATGTTCACACTAGCACTGCTTGGGCACAGGTTTTTTAAATGATTTATTGATCGTATTATGAGTGTGACCATATGGTCACGCTAGCACAGCTCGGGTTAAACTTGTGTTGTGCTAATGATAGACTCGCCAAACGTCATGGTCAGCATTTCAAATAGTCGGACGAAGTCGATCTCAAATACCGAGTTCATACACTGGCAATATTTCCGGTTTATATCATCTGCTTTGTTACACAGGGTTGTCCATTTCGTGCTTTCAAAAATAAACGTAAATAAAAGCCATATAAAATATATTTCCTTATGATCTAATGTTTATAGCCTCCACCATAAGGTCTATTATATATTAAATTTGTCGTTCTTGATCTGAATAAAATTATATGAAATCACGACAGAGATCGCAATATTTAAGATAGACCTTTAGAATTTTGCACTGACATTGCAACTACTCCTAGTGTGGTTGATATTACAACATGGGTATAACGGTCCACGTTATACCCAAGTTGTAATATTATGGGGATTCCATTCAATGACCTCCACTCGAACTGTCGCAAACATTTGTTTATTTATTTATTTATTTTTTTTTTGAAGTATTTCTCGACCACTTTTTGACACATATTGGACGGTATCTCCGCCAAAACATGACGAATGTTTTTTTTAATTGTTTTGTTTTTGTTGCAACCACATATTCTCCAAGTCTTCTGAAAGTCTAAAAAACAGTCGGTTATCCTATGACAGTCGTTCTATCGTAGCTTTCGAAGATGTAAGGCCCAGTCACACCTTCGAACCACAGACTCTAAAATATGACAATTTTTTATTAACATACCCACAGTTGGACGATTAAAGCACGATATGTGACTATAGCATACTATGGATTTTAATATATTTGGAATTTTTTTAATTATTTTTTCAAAGACTTTATTTGATTACACAACTAAGGTATGCTTGTTTGGACCCATGATAACACGAACCTTAATTCCTATCGTTATATTTCCACTAACTGACTCGATATAGATTTGAGTATATGTACATCCTTCCGTCTAATCATTATAATTTGAAATCTAGTAATGTGTTGTAATCACGCTATCTTCTGAAGGAATTGAGATAGGGTGCTGAAATTTTGCATTTTGGCGTTTTTGATCGTATTTTTCCACCGAATTGGCTGTAATTTAGTATTTTTAGTTCTTAATAGGTACCAAATCTTTCCACAAAAAAATTAGAAATATAGGTCCATTTTTTCGCATAGCCCCCATATAAGGGTACCCCCTAATTTAGGTATTTTGGGTTTCTTGAGCGCGTTTTTCAACCGAATTCGATGCAATTTGGTATTTTGTAGTCGTATATGGTAACAATATGACCAATATTTAGGACCATAATCTGTTTGTAGAAATGTCGGTAATGGGACACTTTTCGGTATTTTTCCTATACTTTTAATTTCAAGTACCTGTCAGTATATCTATGGTGGACTCAAAGTTCGGCCCGACCGAACTTAACGCTTTTTCACTTGTTTTTCTTTCGCGCCAGTAAGTTGATTTTTCGATCTCTGTGCATTGGGATTCATCTCATTAGAGAGTGTAAACCAAGCGGCAATTATTTTTTTTATTATATTTCTTCAAAAACTTTAGAAACGTAGGAAATTTATAACAAAATTTCTTTAGACGTATTTTTTTAATATTTTTTGTTCAAGACGGGCATTTTTCAGTTACTATCAAGCACATCTTTTCAAAATGTCAACATAAAATTAATTATTTGTTTTTTATATTTTCAGGTAAAAATCATTTTATATACTCAAATTAAGGTAAGTTACAATCATTATTTACATTAAATTAGCAGTCAGACAGGCGTTGTGTCTTTGGTGTACAATTTACAACAAATAGAACAAAATTATATATGGAATCAGTATCGAATTATAAGCCGACTTAAAGACATCATTCTAGACTCCATTCGAAAGGTTGTGCAAAATTTCGTGTCAATCGGACAAATGTTTGGTCTTTGGTGTACAATTACATGAAACTGGAGAAAATGTATATCTAAGCAAAATTTGTCGAATTTCATACCAGTACCCCCTAAGGTTTTAAATAATCCTCGTTGGATGAAAAATATTAAATAAAGGAAACAAATGTATTAGAGGATTTCTCAAGGGTAAATTTGTTTCTTAATGGCGAACTTCTGGTTATAATCACGTAAAGACAATAACCCCATATTGGTATTTACATACATATTATACACATTTAACTTACACTCCCAACCACACACCATATTAACAAAACCTTCATACCATTCAACTACACACACACCCATTCCCCATGTGAGTTATTCTCGCTTAATAATATTATTACGTTTTTTTGTTATATTTTATTTTTATTGTACAATTTCATATCCAAATAATGTTGTTTAACATAATTTTAACTGACATTTTTTATGCATAGTCATTTCCAGTTATTTTCACAAAACATTCCATCAGAACCAATCTCCTCACAAACACACTCACACACTGAGGAACCCCCAAATCTGAAACATATTGTGATGTATGTCAAATCACTGTTCATTCTCATATACGATATGAATTCTCCAAATAAACACATACACCCACACACATACTTACCCACACCATCGTATTATAATTTATCCCAAACCCGATGAAACTGCTAAAAGTCAAAAGCGAAGAGTACAAAAAGTGATTGGTATTGAGTGACAAGGGGTAAATGTATGGAAAAGGAAGGAGTTGAGATGAGAATACATTTTCACATATTTTTATTTTTTTGTTTATCGCAACTCCTGCCAAGCTCCAATTCAAATGATTTGAACATACTTGCAGCAATTTTTGTCGTCTCATTGTTTTTGTTTAATAAATAAAGATATGTTATAGACATATCATTGTGGGTATATTAGGGTTAAATCCACGCCTTGTATGGATGGGCCTTGAAAAAATATTCTTTAATAAATCCACGCCTTGTATGGATGGGCCTTGAAAAAATATTCTTTAATAAATCCACGCCTTGTATGGATGGGCCTTGAAAAAATATTCTTTAATAAATCCACGCCTTGTATGGATGGGCCTTGAAAAAATATTCTTTAATAAATCCACGCCTTGTATGGATGGGCCTTGAA
>NW_026883607.1:0-49898 GCF_032173495.1 Musca vetustissima
TTGGCAAATTTTCTGCGATGCTTGGGAGGACAAGGACTTTAGTTTCCATTGATTGCGTAGCATCAATGGGAGAACTAATACGGACTTGACATTCTTTATTGGAGGTAGTTGAAACAGATCCACTGACCCCAGAAATAGTGGAAATGTTCGAAGTTGTGGGTATGCCTGTTCGATTTCTCATTTCTTCAGAAATGAATGTTGCTTCAGAAGCTGAGAGCTGTTGCTAGGTACGTAGTACCTTTATGGACTATATGAACGTTTGCCGTTCCTAACAAGATTTTTCTATTCTGGGTGGTATGAAATACCTGTCTATTTGAAGAACGTGGGGTATTCCCTGTCGTTGAAGAGGGCTGATTGGGAGAGATAACGTTCCGAACTTGTGGTGTTGTGGCCGTCGAAGACGAACCAGCAGTGGAAGGTTCTCTGTGCAAAAGTGTGTGATGTTTTTTATTACATACCCTACAATTGTGTAGGCTACTACAATGGTTGACTAGATGTTTAGCGGACAGACAGTTTAAACAAAAATTATGTCTCTTAATAGTATTAAATCTTTCAGGAACTGAAAGTTGCAAAAAGCGTTGACATGATCTTAGATGATGCATTTGTCGTGGACAAATAATGCACGACTTATTGGGAGATTGCCTAGAAGAATTAGGCGAAGTTCGAGGAAAAGGAGGGGTTCGATTCGGGCCAGCATTCGTGAAATGTGGACGAACTTTTTTGCTACTTGGTTGATTGACGTTGTCAATGCCACGAATGTCACGTAGACAGTTAAGAGTTTGGATACGTTCCGTAAGAAACTTATCCAAATCGTCCCAGGTAGACAAAGCGGACTTATCTTTGATGCTTTGTTCCCAAAGAGTGACGCAATTTTGTGGTAGCCTCTGAAGACATATGAACACTAGAATAGGGTCCCAGTCTTCTGTGGAGACGTCATAATTTGACATGGATGATATGCATCCATTAATACCCCTTTGCAATTGTTTTAGGCCTGAGCTAGTTTCATCATCTAGAACAGGCAAATCGAATAGAAGCTTAAGTTGGTGGTTTACCAAGATACGTGGATTGTCGTACGTACGCTTTAGAGCTTTCCACGCAAGACCAAAATTGGTGTGGGTAAGCGAAAACTTAGCCACAATTTCATGGGCGTCGCCACTGGTCTTTTTGTTTAAGTGACATAGGCGTTCAATGTCACTGATGCCAGAATTGTTAATATATACGGCGGAAAATAAATCCCTAAATGTAGGCCAATTAAGGAAGTCACCATTAAAAACGTCTATGTCACAGGGAGGTAAATTTAGCCTATGAGCAGAACTATCATCACAGGATGTGTTATTTAAACCAATTTGTTGATGCGGAGCATTTGATGCGGAGCCCGGAGTTCATCTAATTTTCTATTTATTGAAGATAGAACCCTGAGGAAGCAATTATAAGCGACATCGCATTTGGTTGTTGTGGCAGTGAAATGGTCACTAGAACAATCTTCTTCTGTTTCACCTCAGCTCCCTGTAGCTCTAAAATATAGACATCGAGCTCTTCGTCCCGCGGGGAACTGAATTTGGCGTCAAATTTAACCAAAGCATTAATAGCTCGGATGAATACATCTAGAGGAGTGAGTGGCATTGCGAAATATAGAATTTGTGTACGTTTAGAAAGCTATGGAAAATGAGAGTTTTCGTTGAAAACTATATTTTGTGTAATAATAAATGTTGAAATTGTAGCAATTACACCGAGTAAGTTGTTCTGTATTGTTTGAAAAACAATCGAAAATATATAAACTTGCACAAAAATGCACAAAAAGAATGAAAATACAGAGTATTTTGCTCGAACTGCAATAAATATAAAGAATTTGACACGTGATGTCAATAATTGTAATTTAAAATTTACAAATAAATGCAAATTTTCAAAAGAAATTAGGTAATAGCACGTGATGCTGTAGACAAAACGTTTAAAATGCACTGAGTTTACAAAAGGTCGTGGACTTTTATATTTATTGTATCGTGAATACAACTAAAATGTGGTTTAACGTGGTTAAAACCAGCAATATGTTAGAAATTTTATATATATATGTTGTATTTTTAAGAAAAAATATTAAAATTTCACTAAAAATTCTCTCAGTGTATTTAATTTTTCGCAAAGTATTTGCAGTGTATCGTATAATACACGTCAACAATGGCAATGCATCGAAGATAACAATTGCCAACAAAAATTATTTTGAAATAAATAAATAACTTTTTTTCGATAAATGTAATAGGTATTATATATGAAATTAATATATTTGTATAAATATTGCCAAATATAGGGTGCACTATGTTGAAAACGATAGTAAAATTTATTTTTAGTTGATATCCGAAGGATTCAACTAAAAAAATACCAGAAAACAGCACAAAAATAATATTTATCCAATTTATTCATATGTGTGAACACCCCTAAGGAAACTGATCATATGTTTCCAATAATGTGTCACATGTGATAGTGCCGGTGGCAACAATCAGCAGAGATGACAATCGCTCTCTCATGTGAAGTTGTTATTGTTTTTGTGATTCTTCGTTGTTTGTCAAACAAGAAGAAGAATTTAGAAGAAAGAACACAACAACGAAATAAATGCAAATTACGAAAGAAAATGTGTAAAATATGTAATAAATGATGAAATAAATAAAGAACAAGTGAAAAAGCGTTAAGTTCGGCCGGGCCGAACTTTGGATACCCTCCACCATAGATATACTGACAGGTACTAGAAATGAAAATATAGGGAACATACCAAAAAGTGGACCTATACCGACATGTCTAAAAACGGATTATGTAAACCATAAAGTAAACCATAATAAAAATTTCAAAAATTTTTATTGATAATTCAAATTCGAAGATGGGAATAGGTCTAACTGTGGCTATAGTTCATTATCGACCCTTACGTTCTAATTTTTTATCTCCGCTCCTCCGCTGGTGAAATGATTACCATAGAGTCTTAGAACCAAACTCAAAACGCGGAACAAATCAGATAACTATTTTAATATAAAAAAGGGGGTTATATGGGGACTACCCCAAATATTAATAATTTTTGGTAGAACGATTTGTTACCATATACGACTACAAAATACCAAATTGCAGCAAATTCGGTTGAAACCGTGCTCAAGAACCCCAAAATACCGAAAATTTAGGTTACCCTTATATGGATGCTATTCGAAAAAGTGGACCTATATTCATAATTTTTTGTGGAGAGATTAACAACTCAAAATACTAAATTACAGCTAATTCGCCGGAAAAATACGATCAAAACCTCCAAAATACTGAAAATTGGGAGGTACCATTATATGGGGGCTACCAGAAAAAGTGGACCTATATTAAAATTTTTAGTGGGTAAATTTGGTACCCAATAAGAACCCTATATACCAAATTTCAGCGAATTCGGTTGAAAACCGCGCTCAAGAACCTTAAAATTCCGAAAATTGGGGGTACCGTTATATGGGGGGTACCAGAAAAAATTGACCTATATTTATAATTTTTAGTAGGGAGATTTGCTTCCCAACAAGAGCTCAAAGTACCAAATTTCAGCGAATTTGGTTGAAAACCGCGCTCAAGAACCTTAAAATACCGAAAATTGGGGGTACCGTTATATGGGGGGTACCAGAAAAAATTGACCTATATTTATAATTTTTAGTAGGGAGATTTGCTTCCCAATAAGAGCTCAAAGTACCAAATTTCAGCGAATTCGGTTGAAAAACACGCTCAGGAACCTCAAAATATCGAAAATTGGGGGGTACCTTTATATGTGAGCTTTGCCTAAACGTGGACCGATATATCCCATCTTCGAACTTGACCTGCCTGCAGACAAAAGACAACTTTGTGCAAAATTTCAGCACCCTATCTCAATTCCTTCAGAAGATAGCGTGATTACAACAGACGGTCGGACGGACAGACGGACGATAATAATAAGAACCCTATATACCAAATTTCAGAGAATTCGGTTGAAAACCGCGCTCAAGAACCTTAAAATTCCGAAAATTGGGGGTACCGTTATATGGGGGGTACCAGAAAAAATTGACCTATATTTATAATTTTTAGTAGGGAGATTTGCTTCCCAACAAGAGCTCAAAGTACCAAATTTCAGCGAATTTGGTTGAAAACCGCGCTCAAGAACCTTAAAATACTGAAAATTGGGGGTACCGTTATATGGGGGGTACCAGAAAAAATTGACCTATATTTACAATTTTTAGTAGGGAGATTTGCTTCCCAACAAGAGCTCAAAGTACCAAATTTCAGCGAATTCGGTTGAAAAACACGCTCAGGAACCTCAAAATACCGAAAATGGGGGGGTACCTTTATATGGGAGCTTTGCCTAAACGTGGACCGATATATCCCATCTTCGAACTTGATCTGCCTGCAGACAAAAGACAACTTTGTGCAAAATTTCAGCACCCTATCTCAATTCCTTCAGAAGATAGCGTGATTACAACAGGCGGACGGACGGACGAACATAGCTAGATCGTCTTAGAATTTTACCCTGATCAAGAATATATATACTTTATAGGGTCGGCAATGAATATTTCGATGTGTTACAAACGGAATGACAAAATTAATATACCCTCCATACTATGGTGGAGGGTATAAAAAGTAATGGTGAATTACTTGTTGTTGTAAACAACGAGTGGGGTGTTGAAAACAATGACACAATGTTGTTGCTTGTTTGTTAGAATTAATTTTGCCGACGGCAACGGACGGACAATTAGGCGCTTAGTAAAACGACCGACAGTTTTTGTTTATTGATTGAATTATTTATAACAACACGAATATCACTGTATCACTTTATTCGAAAAATAAATTAAACAGTGTACATACCTGTGTTGTTGAAAATAATTATTTTTAAAAATAAATACTATTTGTTGTGGTGATCGTGGATCTTTGTACTTGTTGTTTTTCTCGACGATGTCGATGTTTTCCTTCGTGAAAGGAGAAACAAAAGGAGAGGGGTTTGTTTTCGTCAAAAACAATCCGGCTCGATTGGACCAATGTTTGCGTCGACGTTGTCGTTGTACGCTTTCCTTGTAAAGGTTAGGAGCTTTTTTGTGGAATCCGGCTCGAAGGGCCAATGTTTGCGACGACGTTGTCGTTTTAGGTTTTCCTTGTAAAGGTGGATTGTAGAATCCGGCTCGAACGGAGCAATGTTTGCGTTGATGCAAAACATGAAAATATAGAAATAAGAACACAATTGTTTTAGAATTTTTTACCAAACATTGATTTGGTTTATGTTTTATTGAATTGTTCGTGGAACAATTAATATTACCTTTGCTACAGGGTTTGATGATTTCTGGTCGTGAACCAAAGAACGAGTGTAGTTAAAAGCTAAGATGTCACAAAGCGGCGCTTTGACATAGTTACTCGTTAGATTTTGCTACTACTTTTGTCTTTAGTACGAAATACTCAAAGACGCATATAAATGTAGTGAACACGATATAACGATGGATTAGAATTTAATTTAATTCAAATGAAATTATATTTCAAATTAAACAGCCACTATGGTTGAAACACTGGAACAAACTGCCGAAAAAGCCGAATATTTTGAGTACCGTTATATGGGAGCTACCTCAAAGAGTGGACCAATGTAGATAATTTTAGTACGATTCATTCTAGCAAATAAGAACCAAATGCCAAATTACAGCCTATTAGATTTAAAAACGTGTCCAAATCCCCCACAGTATCTAAAAATGTGGGGTACTATTAGATGGGGGATATTTGTAAGCTTGGGCGAATAAAAATTACACCCAAATAATGAATATTAAGGTATACCGTTATATGGGAGCTACCCGAATACTTGGGTCAATATTGATATTATTAATTAGGAAGATTTTCTGCTCAATAAGTATAACTTATATTAAATTAGAAGCAATTCTGTTGAACATTTTCAATATCAAATATCTTATAAGTAGTAGAAATGTATTTGTATAAAAACAATAGGCAAGACAATGTTTGCCGGGCCCGCTAGTATATATATATATATATATATATATATATTGGACTTTCCTCTATCATCTTCTAAGCAAAATCATATTCATAAGCATTACATTCTAATGTACATCTGGAAATCAATATTTAATAAGTTCCACAATATACTTTTTTTAATGATTAGAAATAATATCTGAAAATATAAATTTTAGAATCATCCGAACACACTGCATTGAATTCCGTTAAATCAAAGTTCAACCTTAAAAAACGCCAAGTAAAATCGCAAGTGAACAAAAAAAAAATATATATATATATATATGGGCAATATTGCCAATTTTTTAATATTCCATTTTCAAAAAATCAGTTTTATTGTTTTTGTGGCACATCAATGATTTTTGGTACACATATAGAGAAAAATGTTCTGACTCCGAAACCGTTCGCGATCAAATTTTTGGTTGATGCGCGCAAAAGTTATCGAGGTTTTAATTTTGGACATAAGAAAAAAATCTTAAAATTACGCCGTTTATTATATTGACCAAAAACGTTGATATATATCTTCCTCCGTAAAATAAGAATATGAATATATTATAAAAATCGCGAAAAAGTTGCACATCTTCGCGAAATATGAGAAAAATAATGAAAATATAGGAGATTACGTAAATATTTTCATTACATTAATGACATCACACACCTAAAAATTAATTTAAAAATATCTACATAATCTAAACACCATGGTGAATCAAATGATATCAAAATCACACAAGTCCGTGTAGCTGTTTGTAAATCACAGCGACAACAAAAAGATATTGAGGAAAATTATTTGTTTTTGGTTCGAAAAAATAATGTCATCACATTTATTTTTTTAATTGTATACAAGAAATTTCAGAAAAAATGTTGGGGTTATTCTGCTATTTTACCCGAATTTCGCTGAAAAATTGACATATATAATAATAATCACTTTTTGTGTATAAGTATACGCCTTGCGGATTATATCAAGACCCTTCCGATAAATCTTAGGGTTCTATAAATAGGAATAAATCTTAAAATAAAATAATATTATGAAATATACATTTTAAATTGCGTATAAGTCGCGTAATTCTCATAATCATTTGATGCGCATGCGGTTTCCAGGATGTACTGAAGTTTATCTTCCAATCCATATATATTTTGCGAAATTTCATTTGACGGCTAAGATGTGCCGCACGTTACATTGAAGTACCCAAAAAACCGTAAAACGCGAATAATTTCCGAAAACTCCATATGTCATTAACGCGCATCCGATTTCAGTGTGCACCCTATAAAAATACATCGATCTATACCGATTTCAATGTGGTCCATTAAGAACCATGGATGTGCCATCACAATATATTTTTGAGATAAATTGCGTACATCTCTCTTTCGGCTGAAGTTTTTAAAGTTCTCTTTTCGAAAAAGATCAAAATCCGTATGAGGTCATTTATTGAAGCGGAAATGATACACAGAAAACGCAAATAAATCCGCGATATTTTCAAAAACATTTTTTGCCAAATTTCGTGTTTTTGGAAGGCCAGTTCCCGCCGTTCTAGTAGATGGATTTTCACGAAGAAGATTTTATATCATCCGAAACGGAAAAAACCTTATTGATCGCGGGTACCTATATCATTCAGTTGACAGATCTAAAAATTTGGCCCGAAAAATAGGTTTTTTAGAAATTTGATCGCACAAAATTCGCACCTTCGGATGAGTATTACTCTGAAGCTGAGCATGCTACATACACAAAATACATATCAAATTACGCAGATTCGCGACTACAATAATCGTATAATCGACTTTTAGAAATTCCTGTTCGCGTATTAATGCTAGAACTAAAATTCAAAAAACACTCAAAATCGAGCTTCAAAATGTCAGCATCATTTAAAGGTAGATGCAGTTAATATTTTGAAAAATGATACATAAAGGGCGTAGTCCCCATTTTGTTGGCTTCTAGTTTTATTTTGACACGAAGGCCGTGCAATGAGTGGCTTAGTCACAAATCGATAGAGAACATAAAAAAACTGGTTCGCCTCAACCTGTTTTTACACATTTTTTTACATTAAAGTAGACACAGCTTCCACTAAAATAAAGTTTGGAGGTCAATATCATGAGCAGTTTGCAACGACAGATCAATTAACCCAAAACGATTCACTTTTTTTTCATATACTTAAGTAGTTCCCGAGTTATAAAGGTGTGAACCTCCGCTTCAGCTATGTTAAAAAATTGGCAATATTGCCTATATATATATATAAGTTAACACACCTCAATACCTCCAAACCACTGTGCTGCGACGTCTCATACGTACACGTGCCGCTAAGTCAGCACTTTCGATTCACTTGCGAAACGGAAATATGATATGTTCCCACAGTCATCGAACTCGTGCACTAGGCCTACCGTCAGCATAATGCACCTGTGGGAAATATTAAAATAAGCATAATTTGGACGTCGCTGCCAACAACGTGAGGTTTGGAGTTAACAACTATGAAGGCGAGAAAGCAGTTGGAGTTCGGGAGTAAAACGACTCGCGTTAATTTTCTCTTATCTAAAATCATCATTAATAAAGGAATTAAAATTAATAATTTTTGCATTTTAATTTTTGTATCAACTGTTGTTGATAAGTTGATTTTTTTTATTAAACCCAGGACACTAGTCCTTAACTGGCGCCCGAGCATACTGACCCTCACGAAGGTCCTTGCAAATAAAAAAAAAGTCCTTATAGTAAAAAGTGTGGATCAATTTAATAACAAATAAAAAAATAGTTTGAAATAAACAAGTGGAAGTGATCGAAAACAGATCCCTATGTGTAAATGAGAATATTGCAAAAAAAATAGGGAAAAATATTGTGGATCAATTTAATAAAATATAAAAGGAAAAGAAAAAATATTTTGAATTAAACAAATTTCTATGTGTAAAGGAAAATATTTCAAAGAAGTTAACTTTTACAAGTTTTATCATTATAAGAACAATATAAAAATTGGTGAATGTAAAAAAAAGGATTATAATATCCGAATTTTATGTAATAAGAAATAAATCTCTAATAATTGAAAAAGTGGTTGTCAAAGAATATAACCAAGAGAATATAACTAAGGTTGTCAAAGAATAAGTCCAATATATAAAAAATTTTATAAATCCAGAAACAAAATCAACTATAAACATAATACCGAAAACGGGCCACATGCACTTTTGCCCAATTGTCACGTAAGTCATTCATTTTACTTTCCCTTACATTAACTATGGAAGAACTGAGGTCTAATGTCACTCAAATTACTGGAGCAGTGAATGCTCTACTTGAAAAGATTAATATATTAGAGAGGAAAGTGTCACATTTAGATGCCTTAAATGAAGTTGACGAGGAAGTGACACAGGCTCCCACAACCCTTGATGATATTAAGGAAATTAGTCGTCTGCCTGATTGTGTGAAAGAATTACAGATATTCGACGGAAACCCAGTACAATATGTGTCATGGGTCCACTCTGTTGAAAGTATATTGTCAGATTTTTCGGTAGTAAGGGATAAACCCTTGTACCGAGCAATCCTCCAACATATAAGACAAAAGGTCTGGGTGCAAATTGTTCAATATTTGTATTCGATACATCACACTGGTTCAATTCCAGTTTTCTCGGTGGTCCGAGGGATGGTCTTCGAAGTGGTTCAACTCCACCAAGAATCTATGGCTTTAATTGACGGTGAAGGTGTTCATGCCATGAGTAGGCTGTAGCAATGGCTAAAGGCTATGGCTAAAAGGGATTAACATGACCCTTCCTATGTCATCTGAGTTCACGCCTGCATTCCGGAAATAATCGCTAATTAACACCCTCCTGGTGTATAAATATTACAAACAAATTAAGAATGAAAATGAATATTACTTACAAAAATTACCCCAAATAAGGGTCACATATATAAAAAAAACACCCTCCTGGTGTATAAATATTACAAAAGAAAAAATTAAAAATGAAAATGAATATTACCCACAAATATATAAACCCAAACAGGGTTCACAATTACAAAAACTACCCAAAATAAAGGTCACAAATAAAAGAAAAAAATAAGAATGAAAATGAATACTATCCAAAAAAATATAAACCCAAACAGGGTTCACAATCACAAAATTACCCAAAGTAAGGGTCACAAATATTACAAATCAAAAATTAAAAAAAAAAAGAAAAAATGGTACCAATTGAGGTACAAAAAACCTAACCTGATAAAAAAACAATATAAAAAAAAACGAAAAACTAACCACAAAGGTACAATAAAAACTAAAACCAAAACTAATAAAAATCACTACTAACAAAACATAAAACATCCCACTTCCCTTTTATTCGATTGATCCAAAGAAACGTATTCCGTCTTCCCGAACTCCTCTCATTCCTTACTACTAATCAATTGCTACTAACCGTTAGAATAGAGACATTTTTATATTAAAGAATCTTCCAATCATTTTCAAAATTTTGTATGATCAGAAAAAATGTGAAAATTTCGGCTGTAAAATTTTGGCTACTATTCTCTGTTTTAATTTTGCTAAGGAAATTACATTTAACATTATTTTCAAAATTTTATAAAGCAAAAATTTAAAAATATTGGCATTAAAAATAGTCATGTATGGTGTAATGTTTTTTAGAAAATTATATAGGTATCTTTTAGTAAACTGTTTTAATTTTGTTAAGAAAATTGCATCTAAAACTATTTTCAAAATTTTATAAAGTAAAAATGTAAAAACATTGGCATTAAAAAATAGTCGTGTATGATACAATATTTTTAAAAAAACTATATAGGTACATTTTAGTGAACAATTTGAATACTACAAAAATAATTAATGATTTCTAATATTTTTTTCAAAATTTTATAGGATGTCAAATTGTTAATATTTTCGGTCAATAATATTGAATCTTAAAAGCTTTATTTAATGACTTCTTGATTACTTTATTAAAATTAACACTTTACTTTAAATATAACTTGATAGATTTAAGTCAATAGTTTATAATTATTTCTTAGGATCTGCCTCTGTGCAGTCGCACAAGCATACGTCATATTCAATTTGGACTCCCCTATTTTAACAATTCGTGATGGCTATGGCTGGGTGATGAACGGACAGTTCAAATTAATCCATAATATAAATTTGCAGCTTTATCAAGACATACTAAATCGACTGAATGATGAGAACAACAAAATGAATGAGACCACTATTATAAAAGGTATTATTGCCTTCGAGCTTGAAAAAATTCACATTCAACTTAATGAGCTGAAAGGTCCTGAGACAGCGAGACTAAAACGGATCAACTGGATTGGATCAGCCTGGAAATGGATTGTTGGGTCACCAGATGCAACAGATTGGAATGAAATTATGCGAAGCCAAGATTCACTAGTCTCTAATAACAATCTGCAATACAAAATAAACTCCGAAATTTCCACGAAAACCCAAGAACTTTTGCGGACCATAAATGGAATCATTACTACAACAAATGATATACTGGAATATAACATTCAAACTAAGTCTTCGCAAGAAATACAGCACAAGATGACGATACTAAAGCAAGATGTGGGTGAATTAGTTCGAGCTTGTCAAATGGCCAAGGCCAAAGTTGTAAACACTAACCTATTAAACAAAGAAGAAGTAAACCAATTAATAGGTGAACTAGATGTTCTTCCCTACAGTAACATCATCGAAGCCATTGAATACAGCGAGCCTTCTATATATACTAATGGCACCCACCTACTCTACATACTATCAATGCCGAAGGTAGCGGAAACCAAATTCAATCACTTAATTGTACGAGCAGTTTTAAAGGAAGGTCAGAAAGTGGACGTGACGCATAGGACAATACTAATGAACAAGGATGAAACTTATGGTGTCAAAGACAAGTGTCTTCGTTTAACCAACGCTATGATCTGTAAAAAGGAAATGCTTGATCAGCTGCCAGAGGAAGATTGCATTACAAGACTTTTGAAGGGTGGCAAAACAGCTTGCCGCTATGTAACCAGTTCTGAATCAAAAGTCGAATTACTTAAAGACGACACAATATTCTTGGATAACTTTAACAGTAGCATTTGGTCCAATGGAACTTCCCATCATCTCGATGGATCCTTTCTTCTACAAATGCAAATGAATCATTAAGAATCAACAACAAAATCTATTGGAGTTTGACCAGTTCTGGAGTACAAGTTCTCCCACCAGTACTGACCACTATCACAAATAAGAGCCTATCCGTTAACCTTAATCTCGTACATGAAATGGCTTCGACAAATATACAACTTTTGGCCTATTTAAAGGAGAAAACTACGTGGTTCATGATGTCAGGATCATTGGGTCTATTCGTACTAATGGTGCTTATTTGGATAACCTGGAGAAAGTTAACAACGAAGAAAAACCTACCCAAACTGAACCTGCCAATAATACAACAAAACGCCTCCTTACATCCTGATCTGCGGGACGCAGATTTTTAGAGGGGGAAGAGCTAACACACCTCAATACCTCCAAACCACTGTGCTGCGACGTCTCATACGTACACGTGCCGCTAAGTCAGCACTTTCGATTCACTTGCGAAACGGAAATATGATATGTTCCCACAGTCATCGAACTCGTGCACTAGGCCTACCGTCAGCATAATGCACCTGTGGGAAATATTAAAATAAGCATAATTTGGACGTCGCTGCCAACAACGTGAGGTTTGGAGTTAAGAACTATGAAGGCGAGAAAGCAGTTGCCAACAACGATTCACTTGAGGTTTCCCACAGTCATCGAACTCGTGCACTAGGCCTACCGTCAGCATAATGCACCTGTGGGAAATATTAAAATAAGCATAATTTGGACGTCGCTGCCAACAACGTGAGGTTTGGAGTTAACAACTATGAAGGCGTGAAAGCAGTTGGAGTTCGGGAGTAAAACGAGTCGCGTTAATTTTCTCTTATCTAAAATCATCATTAATAAAGGAATTAAAATTAATAATTTTTGCATTTTAATTTTTGTATCAACTGTTGTTGATAAGTTGATTTTTTTTATTAAACCCAGGACACTAGTCCTTAACTTATATATATATTTACATAGAAACTCTTTTTTAACAAAGTCTTGCCACCACATATTTTCTTCTTTCTTCAAATTAAATTAACTATAAAGAGGATAAAATACTAAAAACTATAACGTAAAAACTGTATGTTATAGTACATTTACATTGTACGGGATTTTGTTAACAGTGTGTTTAAATTGTCAATATATAATTCCACATATTAAGCCAAATAAAGGTATTTCTTTCAAATTTTCAGAAATGTTGAAAAAGGTATAATTATTTTGTATGTAAATAGAGAACAACTATTACTAATTACACAATTCCATATTCGAATATATTTTTATTGGGATAGTATGTCAACAACATAAAAACTACTGTCAAAAATTCCGTCAACAACATATGACAGCACCAGAGGCTCAAAATAATTCCTTTTTAAATAAAAGATTTGTATACTCATTCATGATATTTTCTACACTAATTTCTTAAAATTCTTGTATATCACAATATAATAATTTTGCCAGTGCAAAATCACTTTTCTTTTTCACTGTGTTAGTCTCTGGCCTATTTTTGGTTTTACAGAAAGTACTTCTACACTGTAAAAGAATCTCTCTTACTTTACAAAACTCTCAAACACAGATTCCTTTCATCCTTTTAGCCATGCTTTTTTCCGCAAGCATAGAACAATTTTCTGTTCACAGATATGCAAAAAAAATAGGATATGCAAAAATTTGGCATCACTACATCCTTGCATTCGGGAAATACAGTACATTATTTTGGAAAAATGAAAGTACAATATCAAGAAACATTTAAAATTATTCTCTATATTCTTTTTTACAAAAATCAAAAATAATTATGATGACAGAATTCGTACAATTCCAATACGAAGCGATTAAAATCAAATATATGGCGTTTTTCTCTGTTGTTATGATATCATAACAACAGAACGAATAATGTTATGCTTTTTTATCTTCACCCGTTTCTCCGTTTCGTTTTCGTTTTAATACTTCGGTTGTTTAATTGCATTGCATCTTGATGTTACCTAAAGTTCATTGACCCAATAAAATAATATGCTTAGCTCCTCTCCTCTTTTACTCTTAAAACAAATCATTCCGATTGTCAATAAAATTCCGTAAATTTGTTCCTGCCTCGTCCCTATTCACTCCTTATCATAATTTCATAAGATTGCGAAATTCATTATGCTCCTTATCATAATTCTCCCTAATAGTTCTTATCATCAAAAATCATACAACACCATTCGTCTGTCTTTGAATTCCGCTGACCATTTTTATCGTTACAACTGATACATGCATGTTGTTGTTGTTATTCCCAATAGCCCCTATAGTTTGTTTCCCATATCTGTTCCCCCTTCCCCTTGTAAACATTACGGTAAGCTCCGGGCAAGCCCACATAGTTTCCATTCACCATATTCTAAAACCGAACGGAAACACACACGCGCACACACATTGTCATACTCAAGGTCAAGAGCGCACCCACACACGTTGACCAAATAGGATTTTATAAAATTTAAATGCTGACCTATGTAAAATGTTCAACATGCTGACGAACAAAAGATAATTGATATTCTCACATACCAATTTTGCGAACTTAAGAAAACGAACCCTAAATTTTTGGGGTTCTTGAGCGCGTTTTTCAACCGAATTCGCTGAGATTTGGTACATTGTGTTCTTATTGGGTACCAAATATTTCCACTAAAAATTATAAATATAAGTCCATTTTTTCTGGTAGCCCCCATAAAAAAGGTACCTCCAAATTTCGGCATTTTGAGGTTCTTGAGCGCGTTTTTCAACCGAAATCCCTGAAATTTTGTATTTTGTAGCCGTATATGGAAACACACCAAATATTTTCACTAAAAATTATAAATATAAGTCCATTTTTCTGGTAGCCCCCATATAAAGGTACCCCCAAATTTCGGCATTTTGAGGTTCTTGAGCGCGTTTTTCAACCGAAATCCCTGAAATTTTGTATTTTGTAGCCGTATATGGAAACACATCTCCCTACCAAAAATTATTAATAGTCAACCCCTTTTAGGCGCAGTCCTCATATAGCCCCATTTTTATACCCTCCACCATAGTATGGAGGGTATATTAATTTTGTCATTCCGTTTGTAACTCACCGAAATATTCATTTTCGACCCTATAAAGTATATATATATATATATTCTTGATCAGGGTAAAATTCTAGGACGATCTAGCCATTTCCGTCCGTCTGTCCGTCTGTTGTAATCACGCTATCTTCGAAGGAATTTAGATAGGGTGCTGAAATTTTGCATAGGGTTGTCTTTTGTCTGCAGGCAGGTCAAGTTTGAAAATGGGGTTTATCGGTCCACGTTTAGGCATAGCTCCCATATGGGGGTACCCCCAAATTTTCGGTGTTTTGGGGTTCTTGAGCTCGTTTTTCAACCGAATTCGCTGAGATATGGTACATTGTGTTCTTATTGGGTACCAAATATTTCCAGTAAAAATTATAAATATAGGTCCATTTTTTCTGGTAGCCCCCATATAAAAGTACCCCCAAATGTCGGCATTTTGAGGTTCTTGAGCGCGTTTTTCAACCGAAATCCCTGAAATTTTGTATTTTGTAGCCGTATATAGAAACACATCTCCCTACCAAAAAATATTAATTGTCAAAACCTTTTAGGCGTAGTCCCCATATAACCCAATTTTTTTTTAATATAATTATCTGATTTTTCCGCGATTTTTCGAGATAAAAAAACTAGAACGTACGGTTCGATAATGAACTATATGTGAACTATAACCCGCATTTAGGCTTAGCCGTAACACCTGTGTGGGAGGTACCAGAAGGCATGGACCGATATTCCCCAAATTCGGACTTGAACTAAGTTTGGAAGACATAATAAGATGGGATAAAATCAAATTTGTCTGAAACGGATGTGGTCCAAAGAACCATGGGGTCTAGAGCCAACATTTCGATGAGGCACATTTTCACCGTGTGATGGTGTATACACACTAATTAGCCATAAGGCTGAGGGTATAATTTTCTATTAAAACTTTTTGTTTACATAATCGGTTTGTAGATACGTCGCTATAGGTCCATTTTTTTTGTATGTTCCCTATATTTTCATTTCAAGTATCTGCCAGTATATCTATGGTGGAGGGTATACAAAGTTCGGCCCGGCCGAACTTAACGCTTTTTCACTTGTTTATATTAAAATAGTTATCTAATTTGTTCCGCGTTTTGGGTTTTGTTCTAGGAGTCTGTCGTAAGTATTTAACCTGCGGAGGATACGAGATAAAGTTAGAACGTAAGGTTCGATAATGAAATATACAAGAACTATAACCCGCATTTAGGCCTAGCACCTGTGTGGGAGGTATCAGAGGGAGTGAACCGATAGTCCACATTTTCGAACCTGAACTAAGTTTGGAAGAATAGTAAGATAGGCACAGGTTGGATGAAATCAACATTGTCTGGAACATGATTCACATTATGGTTTTCATAATCGCGTTGTAGAAATTTCGGTATAAGTCCACTTTTTGGTATTTTCCGTACATTTTCATTTCAACTACGTTTTAGTATATCTATGGTGGAGGGTATCCAAAGTTCGGCCCGGCCGAACTTAACGCTTTTTCACTTGTTTATATTAAAATAGTTATCTAATTTGTTACGCGTTTTGGGTTTGGTTCTAAGAGTCTTTCGTAAGTATTTAACCTGCGGAGGATATCGAGATAAAGTTAGAACGTAAGGTTCGATAATGAACTATACATGAACTATAACCCGCATTTAGGCCTAGCACCTGTGTGGGAGGTATCAAAGGGAGTGGACTGATAGTCCACATTTTAGAACCTGAACTAAGTTTGGAAGAATAATAAGATAGGCACAGGTTAGATGAAATCAAAATTTTCTGGAACATGGTTCACATTATGGTTTTCATAATCGCGTTGTAGAAATGTCGGTATAGGTCCACTTTTTGGTATTTTCCGTACATTTTCATTTCAACTACCTTTTAGTATATCTAGGGTGGAGGATATCCAAAGTTCGGCCCGGCCGAACTTAACGTTTTTCACTTGTTTATATTAAACTAGTTATCTAATTTGTTACGCGTTTTGGGTTTGGTTCTAAGAGTCTTTCGTAAGTATTTAACCTGCGGAGGATATCGAGATAAAGTTAGAACGTAAGGTTCGATAATGAACTATACATGAACTATAACCCGCATTTAGGCCTAGCACCTGTGTGGGGGGTATCAAAGGGAGTGGACCGATAGTAAACATTTTAGAACCTGAACTAAGTTTGGAAGAATAATAAGATAGGCACAGGTTAGATGAAATCAACATTTTCTGGAACATGGTTCACATTATGGTTTACATAATCGCGTTGTAGAAATGTCGGTATAGGTCAACTTTTTGGTATTTTCCCTACATTTTCGTTTCAACTACATTTTTCACTTGTTTTTATTAAATTATTCGATATCCTTCGCAGTTGAAATGATTACAACCGAATGTTAGAACGAAACCCAAAACGCGGAAAAATCAGATAATTATATTAATATAAACAAGTGAAAAAGGCTGAGGGTATAATTGGGGAATATCGGTCCCTCCCTTCTGGTACCTCCCACACAGGTGCTATGGCTAAGCCTAAATTCGGGCTATAGTTCATTATCGAACCGTACGTTATAGTTTTTTATCTCGATATCCTTCGCAGGTGAAATGATTACAACAGAGTGTTAAAACCAAACCCAAAACGCGGAAAAAATGATAACTATATTGTGGGGTTATATGGGGACTACGCCTAAAAGGGGTTGACTATTAATAATTTTTGGTAGGGAGATTTGCTTTCATATGCGGCTACAAAATACAAAATTTCAGGGATTTCGGTTGAAAAACGCGCCGAAATTTGGGGGTACCTTTATATGGGGGCTACCAGAAAAAGTGGACCTATATTTATAATTTTTTGTTGCGACATTTAGTACCCAATAAGAACCCAATGTACCAAATTTCAGCGAATTCGGTTGAAAAACGCGCTCAAGAACCCCAAAATACCGAAAATTTGGGGTACCCTTATATGGGGGTCTACCAGAAAAAATTGACTATATTCATAATTTTTTGTGGAGTGATTTGAAACCTATTAAGAACACAAAGTACTAAATTACAGCCAATTCGGTGGAAAAATTCGACCAAAGCCCCAAAAGTACTGAAAATTAGGAGGTACCGTTATATGGGGTCTACCAGAAAAAGTGGACTTATATTTATAATTTTTTGTTGCGAAATTTAGTACCCAATAAGAACCCAATGTACCAAATTTCAGCGAATTCGGTTGAAAAACGCGCTCAAGAACCCCAAATCTCCGAAAATTGGGGGTGCCCTTATATGGGAGCTATTCCTAAACGTGGATCGATATATCCCATCTTCGAACTTGACCTACCTGCAGACAAAAGACAACCCTATGCAAAATTTCAGCACCCTATCTAAATTCCTTCTGAAGATAGCGTGATTACAACAGACGGACAGACGGACGGAAATGGCTAGATCGTCCTAGAATTTTACCCTGATCAAGAATATATATATATATATATATATATATAGGGTCGAAAATGAATATTTCGGTGAGTTACAAACGGAATGACAAACTTAATATACCCTCCATACTATGGTGGAGGGTATAAAAATGGGGTTATATGGGGACTACGCCTAAAAGGGGTTGACTATTAATAATTTTTGGTAGGGAGATTTGTTTCCATATACGGGTACAAAATACAAAATTTCAGTGATTTCGGTTGAAAAACGCGCTGAAGAACCTCCAAATGCCGAAATTTGGGGGTACCTTTATAGAGGGGCTAACAGAAAAAAATTGACTTATATTTATAATTTTTAGTGGAGATATTTGGTAACCAATAAGAACACAATATACCAAATTTCAGCGAATTCGGTTGGAAAACGCGCTCAAGAACCCTAAAATACCGAAAATTTGGGGTACCCTTATATGGGGGCTACCAGAAAACATGGACTTATATTTATAATTTTTAGTGGAGATATTTGGTACCCAATATACCAAATTTCAGCGAATTCGGTTGAAAAGGAACCCCAAAATACCGAAAATTGGGGGGTACCCTTATATGGGGGCTATCAGAAAAAGTGGACCTATATTTATAATTTTTTGTGGAGACATTTAGCAACCAATAAGAACACAATTTCAGCGAATTCGGTTGAAAACCCCGCTCAAGAACCCCAAAATACCGAAAATTGGGGGGCACCCTTATATGGGAGCTATGCTTAAACGTGGACCGATATATCCCATCTTCGAACTTGACCTGCCTGCAGACAAAAGACAACCCTATGCCAAATGTCAGCACCCTATCTCAATTCCTTCGGAAGATAGCGCGATTACAACAGACGAACGGACATGGCTAAATCGTCATAGAATTTTACCCTGATCAAGAATATATATACTTTATAGGGTCGGAAATGAATATTTCGGTGAGTTACAAACGGAATGACAAAATTAATATACCCTCCATACTATGGTGGAGGGTATAAAAATGGGGTTATATGGGGACTACGCCTAAAAGGGGTTGACTATTAATAATTTTTGGTAGAGAGATGTGTTTCCATATACGGCTACAAAATACAAATTTTCAGGGATTTCGGTTGAAAAACGCGACCAAAGAACCGACTGTTATATATGCATCTTTATTATAGACACCTATTTATTTTTTGTACAATTAAGCTTTTGTCATAAAGGTTTTATTATGTATGATGTTATCTTTTGCTTCTTTCCTTTATCATAAATAAAACTAAATCAATTATTGAGTAATCTCCAACCGAAGTGTTTCAATACATCACATTGGCGGCGAGGACAAACAAGTATATACGAACAAGTGTAATTACACATTTAAAAGAACATAAGAATTAACGAATAGTGTTCTATCTATTTTATGAAATTTATAATTGGTGTATTATACCTTAAAAAATCAAGGAAAATAATCTTGAAGAAGCCATTTTTCTAAATTAATAAAAAAATCTACAAATAACAACAATTTAAATGTACATAAAAAGTCTTGTGCAAAAAACGTGTAAAAAACGAAAAAGTTCAACTTTCTTTACAAAAAAAAAAATTATAATAAGTTGAAATTTAGAAAGACTAACAAAACTCAAATTGACGATATTCAGTCATTATGCCAGACAACGTACAAAACGGAACCGTTATGATTTACCATCCAAACAACATTCCTCAATTTCCCCCCCGGAACGAATCGTGGCTATTATGGAAAGAGAAACTTGATATTCATTTCGCCGAAATTAATTGTGCTGAAGAGAATGTGAAGAAGGCTACTCTTTTAAAATCAATAGGACCAATTGCATATGAAATATTGCATAATTTATGTAGTCCAGATGCACCAGTTTGAAAAACATTTAAGGAGCTTTGCAATTTTTTAAAATCACACTACACACCACCAGTGATTGTTTTTCGAGAGAGAAAAAGCTTTCATACAGCAGTACAAAGTGAAAACGAAACAGTAGCAGAGTGGCATGCGAGAGTAAAGAAATTAGCGCTCTCTTGCAAAATTTGGAGACAATTTAAATGATTTTGTTCAGGATCGTTTTATCATGGGGATAAACCACAACATATTTGAGCGACTTTGTGAAGAAGACGAGAAAATTACAATTGATGATGCTCTTAGAAAAGCTCTTATCATGGAGATGAAGTTGGTCGCTAAAAATAATGATAATCAAAACATACAAGTGGGTCAAAATTTTTGTTGACTTAATTCTAATCTACACTAATTCAAGAATGTCCCTGCAAAATTTCAAGTAAAAATATCAAGAACTCTTGAAGATATAGCCGATTTATTGTGTCAGCATCAAGTGACGGCTGAATGGCGGGCACGATAACTCAAAAACTAATAACCCAATCGATTTCACGTTTCTCTCTGTGTGTATAGCTATCGTATGAACTAGGATAAAGCCAATCGGTGAAGATCTTCCTTATTTTTTAACTTGGTTTTTGGTAAAAAAATCGGCGATTTTCCAAAAATACTTTTTTCAAAGGTCCACCATTTTGTTAATTTTAGAGCGAAGTCAATAATAGTTCATACGAGAGCCAGACATGTACTCTTTCTAACACCGTTGGATTCCGATGTTCCAGTGAGGAGTTATCATGCCATCTAAATAGATGGAATTCCCATTGAAGTGATATGTGACTCTGGTGCTCCATGCAGTTTAGTATCAAAAAAATTTGTTGAAAATTTAAATAAAAAAGTAATTCTAAAGCCCTGCAATGATCCCTATGTTGATTATAATGGAAACAAAATAAAAGTGTTACGAGAATACATTGAAAATGTTGAAGTAAATGGTGTAAACAAAAAAGTTAAACTTATAGTAACAAATAATAATAACAGTCCTTTATTTGGAAGACATTTTTTAAGAAATTTTAATTTTGAACTTGTTCAACTAAATTCTGTTGACTCTGAGCAATATTCTATTATTATTGAAGAAATTAAAAATGAGTATCATGAAGTTTTCAGTAATGGACTTGGAGCTTAAAAATTCTGCAAAATTTCGTTGTCCATAGACAACAATACAAAACCCGTATTTTTTAAACCACGAAGATAGAGAAAAAATTAAGGGAGTTAATAGCGTGTGACGTTTTAAACACAGTGGATCATTCTGAAGGGTGTACACCGCTAGTGCCAATTTTAAAACCGAATTGTGACATCCGCATTTGTGGTGACTATAAGGTTATCATAAATATTTATTGAATTTTAAATATCCTCTTCCGTTAATTGATGAAATTTTCGCTTCTCTTCAAGGCGGTCAGCTGTTTTCAAAACTAGATTTATCTAGTGCTTATAACCAATTAATTCTTGATGAACAATCACAGCTTTTATGTACGTGGTCAACACATATTGGCACATTGAAAATGAAGCCTTTACCTTTTGGTATTAAACCTGCAGCTGCCATATTTCAAAAGACAATGGAAAATCTTTTACAAGGTATACCATTCGTACAAGGTATACCAATCAGTATTAAATAAGTTAATGCTAGCTGGGTTTAAATTGAATTTGTCTGAATGTGAATTTTTCAAAAAATAAATTAATTATTTAGGATTTACCATTGATAAATTTGGCCTCAAGAAAATTAAAGAAATAATTGTTTCAGTTATTAATGCCCCCACCCCTAATAATGTTTCTGAGCTGAGAGCATTTTTAGGTATGGTAAATTATTATGCAAAGTTCGTCAAAAATTTTGCAAAACTTATGATTCCTTTATATAAATTATAACAAAAAAATATAAAATTTAAATGGTCTAAAGATTGTGAAGAAGCATACCAAATTATAAAAAAAGAAATTACGTCTGACAAAGTTTTAATTCATTTCAATCCAAAATTACCAATTTTCCTTACGACTGATGCCTCTGATTTTGCTATAGCTGGTGTTCCTTCACACAAACTTGATAATGTTTTTAAACCTGTAGCTTTTGTTTCAAGGGCTTTGTCGAAAGCTGAGCAAAAATACAGCACCTATGAAAAGGAAGCTTTAACAATCGTTTTTAGTGTTACTAAATTAAAGCAATATTTGATTGGAAATCATTTTACATTAAAAACAGATCATAAACCATTAATTTCTCTATTTGGAGAAAATAAATGCTTACCAGTAATGGCTGCTGCGCGTATCCAAAGGTGGGCTTTTATACTTTCAGGTTTCAATTATAAGATTGAACATGTCAAAGGCGAATTAAATGAAGTTGATAATTTATCGAGAATGCCTCAACATATACACACAAACATTGATAATACCAATGACAGTGTTACATTTGTAAATTATATTCAAAAAGAAAACACTTTAAATCTCGATTGAGTTATCTGTATGGATATATCAAGAGAAACTAGACGTGAATTTGTAAAAATGGGTAAACTCAAAGAGCTCAAAGATGAAAAATGTAAGGCCATTGTTTTAAAAGACTCTGAGTTATCTGTAGACCATGATTGTTTGTTATGGGGTTATAGAGTTATAGTACCTACAAAATTGAGAGATTTAGTACTCCAAAGTTTACATGAATCTCATTTAGGCATCGTTAAAACCAAAGCTTTAGCCAGATCGTTTGTTTGGTGGCCTAAACTCGATTTAGATATCTAATATTTAATTAAGTCGTGTATTCCAAGGAAATCACTTCCAGTTTTGTAATTTCAAAACTTAGGGAAATTTTTTGTCGTTTTGGTATTCCTTACACGATTGTCAGTGACAAGGGCAGACAATTTGTTTCTGAAGAATTTAATATATTTACTTCAAACAATAAAATAAAACATATTCTAACGGCTCCAGCCACAAATGGCCAGGCTGAAAATTTTGTGAAAACTTTAAAAAAATCTATTTATGCAAACTTATCATCTGAAAGAAAAGGTCAAAATCTTTTTATACGGTATTATACTAACGCTAATTCAAAGTCTTGGGTCCCTGCTATCATAACAGATAAGACAGGTCCACGATCATATCAATGTATTCTCTCAACAGGAAGAATTATAAAAAGACATACTGATCAGATTAGGGCAGGTGTGAATGAGAATAGAAATATTGAAACGGATGAAAAAGATAAAAATGATTTATCCGATTTACCATCGTGCTCACATGGAAATTCCACCAATGAAGCTGTTGAAAAGTCACATATTAATACTGAAGTAATTGTAGATAAATTAATTCCTAATTCTGTATGTAATAAAAATGTAGACACTGATAAAAATACTGAAATGTCAAATTTAAATGAAAACAATGATAATGGAAACATATCTTCAAGGGTGTTAAGACCTAGAGTAAAGAAAACATATACTTAATTATACAAATTGTATTTTTTAATAGAACTGAACTGTTATTGAATTAATCATTTAAATTTATAATTTTTCAAATTGTATATTATTTTCTATATACAAATTGTTTATATCTTATACATAATTATTGAATTTATACTCTTGAACTTGTACAAACATTATTAAAATTCAAATTTAAGTAGAGGCGTGTTATATATGCATCTTTATTATAGACACCTATTTATTTTTTGTACAATTAAGCTTTTGTCATAAAGCATTTATTATGTATGATGTTATCTTTTGCTTCTTTCCTTTTATTTTATTTATTTACTCAATACAAAGGAAGCTTCCATGCCAGTTATACATGTATTGGAGATAACAATAATAAAAAGAGCTAAAACTCTTTTTTCATAAATAAAACTAAATCAATTACCGAACCGAAGCGTTTCAATACAATACATACAATACATTTGGTGGTACCATTATATGGGGGCTACCAGGAAAAATGGACTTATATTATAATTTTTAGTGGAAATATTTGGTACCCAATAAGAACCCAATGTACGAAATTTCAGCGAATTCGGTTGAAAAACGCGCTCAAGAACCCCAAAATACCGAAAATTGGGGGTACCCTTATATGGGAGCTATGCTTAAACGTGGACCGATATATCCAATCTTCAAACTTGACCTTCCTGCAGACAAAGACAACCCTATGCAAAATTTCAGCACCCAGAAGGACAGACGGACGGACATGGCTAGATCGTCTTTACCCTGATCAAGAATATATTACTTTATAGTGTCGGAAATGAATATTTCGATGAGTTACAAACGGAATGACAAAATTAATATACGCTCCATACTATGGTGGAGGGTATACAAATGGGGTTATATGGGGACTACGCCTAAAAGGGGTTGACTATTAATAATTTTTGGTAGGGAGATGTGTTTCCATATACGGCTACAAAATAAAAAAATGCAGGGATTTCGGTTCAAAAACGCGCTCAAGAACCTCAAAATGCCGAAATTTGGGGGTACCTTTATATGGGGGCTACCAGCAAAAATGGACTTATATTTATAATTTTTAGTGGAAATATTTGGGACCCAATAAAAACCCAATGTACCAAATTTCAGCGAATTCGGTTAAAAAACGCGCTCAAGAACTTCAAAATGTCGAAATTTGGGGGTAACTTTATATGGGGGCTACCAGAAAAAATGGACATATATTTATAATTTTTAGTGGAAATATTTGGTACCCAATAGGAACCCAATGTACCAAATTTCAGCGAATTCGGTTGAAAAATGCGCTCAAGAACCCCAAAATACCGAAAATTTGGGGTACCCTTATATGGTGGTCTACTAGAAAAGTGGACCTATATTCATAATTTTTTGTGGAGTGATTTGAAACCTATTAAGAACTCAAAGTACTAAACTACAGCCAATTCGGTGGAAAAATACGACCAAAACCCCCAAAATACTGAAAATTAGGAGGTACCGTTATATGAGGGCTACCAGAAAAAGTGGACCTATACTCATAATTTTGTGTGGAAACATTTAGTACCCAATAAGAACACAATGTACCAAATTTCAGCGAATTCGGTTGAAAAACGCGCTGAAGAACCCCAAAATACCGAAAATTGGGGGAAATGAATATTTCGTTGAGTTACAAACGGAATGACAAAATTAATATACCCTCCATACTATGGTGAAGGGTATAAAAAAGGGGGTTATAAAGGGACTACCCCAAAAAGGGGACGAATATAAATAATTTTTGGTGGGGAGATTTGTTACCATAAACGACTACAAAATACCAAATACCAAAATACCGAGTATTGGGGGTACCCTTATATGGGGGCTACCCGAACAAATGGACCTATATTCATAATTTTTGTGCAGAAATTTGGTACCTATTAAGAACTCAAAATACTAAATTACAGCCAATTCGATGTAAAAATACGATCAAAACTCCCAAAATACCGAAAGTTATAAGGTGCCGTTATATGAGGGCTACCAGAAAAAGTGGACCTATACTCATAATTTTGTGTGGAGACATTTAGTACCCAATAAGAGCCCAACGTACTAAATTTCAGCGAATTCGGTTGATAAAAACCGGTCAAGAACCCCAAAATACCGAAAACTGGGGGGTACCCTTAAATGGGAGCTATGCCTTAACGTGGACCGATATATCCCACCTTCGAACTTGACCTGCCTGCAGACAAAAGACAACCCTATGCCAAATTTCCGCGCCCTATCTCAATTCCTTCAGAACATAACGTGATTTCAACAGACGGACATGGGTAGATCGTCTTAGAATTTTACCCTGATCAAGAATATATATACTTTATAGGGTCGGAAATGAATATTTCGATGAGTTACAAACGGAATGAGAAAATTAATATACCCTCCATACTATGGTGAAGGGTATAAAAATTGTGCCACCTTCATAGGAAAACTAGTGGCGAAGCTCGAGATATAGTCTCTAAATTTCTCTTCATGCATAAAGTTTCAATTTGGCTTGGAATGCATTGAAAAAAGAATACGATAATGTGCGTATTTTGGTAAACAATCAACTAAAAGTTCTTTTCGATCTTCCTGTTCTTGAAAATGAATCCAGTTCAGGTTTAAACAATTTGCTGCGTGGAATTAATAGTTGTGTTTCTGCTATGGCTATTTATGACGTTCCCACTGACGGTTGGGATCCCATACTAGTATTTCTGTGTCTTCAAAGACTACCCAAACAAACCGTTACACTATTGGAACAAAGCGTCAAAAATAAATCAGCGCTGTCATCTTGGAATGATCTGGACAACTTTCTTACTGAAAGGGTTCAGACTTTAACATGCCTTAGAGATATCAAAGGTATAGATGATTCCATGAAAGTAGATAGTAAACAAGTGAAAAAGCGTTAAGTTCGGCCGTGCCGAACTTAGGATACCCTCCACCATAGATATACTAACAGGTAATTGAAATGAAAATATAGGGATAATACCAAAAAGTGAACCTATGCCGACATTTCTACAAACCGATTATGTAAACCATAATATACATTTCAAAAATTTTTAATGGATAATTATACCCTCAGCCTTATGGCAAATGAGGGTGTATACATTTTGACACGGTGAAAATGTGCCTCGTCGAAATATATTTGTTTTAGACCCCATCTTTCTTTGGACAGAATCCGTTTCAGAAAATTATATTTTCATCTATCTTACTATTTCTTCCATTATATGAGGGCTACCAGAAAAAGTGGACCTATACTCATAATTTTGTGTGGAAACATTTAGTACCCAATAAGAACACAATGTACCAAATTTCAGCGAATTCGGTTGAAAAACGCGCTGAAGAACCCCAAAATACCGAAAATTGGGGGAAATGAATATTTCGTTGAGTTACAAACGGAATGACAAAATTAATATACCCTCCATACTATGGTGAAGGGTATAAAAAGGGGGTTATAAAGGGACTACCCCAAAAAGGGGACGAATATAAATAATTTTTGGTGGGGAGATGTGTTACCATAAACGACTACAAAATACCAAATACCAAACTACCGAATATTGGGGGTACCCTTATATAGGGTCTACCCGAAAAAATTGACCTATATTCATAATTTTTTGTGTAGAAATTTGGTACCTATTAAGAAATCAAAATACTAAATTACAGCCAATTCGATGTAAAAATATGATCAAAACCCCCAAATTATTGAAAGTTAGAAGGTGCCGTTATATGAGGGCTACCAGAAAAAGTGGACCTATACTCATAATTTTGTGTGGAGACATTTAGTACCCAATAAGAGCCCAACGTACTAAATTTCAGCGAATTCGGTTGATAAAAACCGGTCAAGAACCCCAAAATACCGAAAACTGGGGGGTACCCTTAAATGGGAGCTATGCCTTAACGTGGACCGATATATCCCACCTTCGAACTTGACCTGCCTGCAGACAAAAGACAACCCTATGCCAAATTTCCGCGCCCTATCTCAATTCCTTCAGAAGATAACGTGATTTCAACAGACGGACATGGGTAGATCGTCTTAGAATTTTACCCTGATCAAGAATATATATACTTTATAGGGTCGGAAATGAATATTTCGATGAGTTACAAACGGAATGACAAAATTAATATACCCTCCATACTATGGTGAAGGGTATAAAAATTGTGCCACCTTCATAGGAAAACTAGTGGCGAAGCTCGAGATATAGTCTCTAAATTTCTCTTCATGCATAAAGTTTCAATTTGGCTTGGAATGCATTGAAAAAAGAATACGATAATGTGCGTATTTTGGTAAACAATCAACTAAAAGTTCTTTTCGATCTTCCTGTTCTTGAAAATGAATCCAGTTCAGGTTTAAACAATTTGCTGCGTGGAATTAATAGTTGTGTTTCTGCTATGGCTATTTATGACGTTCCCACTGACGGTTGGGATCCCATACTAGTATTTCTGTGTCTTCAAAGACTACCCAAACAAACCGTTACACTATTGGAACAAAGCGTCAAAAATAAATCAGCGCTGTCATCTTGGAATGATCTGGACAACTTTCTTACTGAAAGGGTTCAGACTTTAACATGCCTTAGAGATATCAAAGGTATAGATGATTCCATGAAAGTAGATAGTAAACAAGTGAAAAAGCGTTAAGTTCGGCCGTGCCGAACTTAGGATACCCTCCACCATAGATATACTAACAGGTAATTGAAATGAAAATATAGGGATAATACCAAAAAGTGAACCTATGCCGACATTTCTACAAACCGATTATGTAAACCATAATATACATTTCAAAAATTTTTAATGGATAATTATACCCTCAGCCTTATGGCAAATGAGGGTGTATACATTTTGACACGGTGAAAATGTGCCTCGTCGAAATATATTTGTTTTAGACCCCATCTTTCTTTGGACAGAATCCGTTTCAGAAAATTATATTTTCATCTATCTTACTATTTCTTCCAAACTTAGTTCAATTTCGAAGATTGGGAACATCGGTCCAATCCTTCTGGTACCTCCTGCACAGGGGCTAGGTCTAAATGCGGTTATAGTTCATATACATAGTTCTTTATTGAACCTTACGTTCTAGTTTGTTATCTCGATATCCTACGCGGGTGAAAAGATTACAACAGAACAAAACCCAAAACACAGAAATCAGACAACGATTTTAATATAAATCAATTGAAAAAGCGTTAAGTTCGGCCGGGCCGAACTTTGGATACCCTCCACCATAGATATACTGACAGGTACTTGAAATAAAAATATAGGGAAAATACCAAAAAGTGGACCTATATCAACATTTCCACAAACCGGTTATATAAACCACAATGTAAACAATAAAACAAATTTCAGAAATTTTTAATGGACAATTATTCTCTCAGCTTTATGTATAATGAGGGCATATACAATTTGACACGTTTAAAATGGTTCTAGATCCATGTTTCTTTGGATCAAATTTGTTTCAGAAAATTTCGATTTCATCCAAACTTTGGCCATCTTCCAAACTTAGTTCAAGTTCGAAGATGGGGAACATCGCTCCACTCCTTCTGGTACCTCCCACAAAGGGGCTAGGTCTAAATACGGGTTATAGTTCATATATAGTTCATTATCGAACCGTACGTTCTAGTTTTTTATCTCGATATCCTTCGCAGGTGAAATGATTACAACAGAGTGTTAGAACCAAACCCAAAACGCGGAAAAACAGATATAAAAAATGGGGTTATATGGGGACTACGCCTAAAAGGGGTTGACTATTAATAATTTTTGGTAGGGAGATTTTTTTTCATATACGGCTACATAATACCAAATTTCAGTGATTTCGTTTGAAAAACGCGCTCAAGAACCTCCAAATGCCGAAATTTGGGGGTAACTTTATATGGGGGCTAACAGAAAAACAAATTGACTTATATTTATAATTTTTAGTGGAGATAATTGGTACCCAATAAGAACTCAATATACCAAATTTCAGCGAATTCGGTTGAAAAACGCGCTTAAGAACCCCAAAATACCGAAAATTTGGAGTTACTGTTATATGGGAGTTATGCCTAAACGTGGACCGATATATCCCATCTTCGAATTTAACCTGCCTGCAGACAAAAGACAAACCTGTGCAAATTTTCAGCACCCTATTTCAATTCCTTCGAAAGATAGCGTGATTACAACAGACGGACCGACATGGCTAGATCGTCTTAGAATTTTACCCTGATCAAGAATATATATACTTATAGGGTCGGAAATGAATATTTCGATGAGTTACAAACGGAATGACAAAATTAATATACCCTCCATACTATGGTGGAGGATATAAAAAATGGGGTTATATGGGGACTACCCCAAAAAGTGGGCGAATACTAATAATTTTTGGTGGAGAGATTTGTTACCATATACGACTACAAAATACCAAATTGCAGCGAATTCGGTTGAAAAATGCGCTTTCCAAAATACTGAAAATTAGGAGGTACCGTTATATGGGGGCTACCAGAAAAAGTGGGGACATTTAGCAGCCAATAGGAACCCAATGTACCAAAGTTCAGTGAATTCGGTTGAATGACGCGCTCAAGAACCCAAAAATACCGAAAATTGGGGGTACCCATATATTAGGGGGCTATCCGAAAAAAATGACCTATATTTTTCATTTTTTGTGGAGAGATTTGGTACCTATTAAGAACTCAAAATACTTAATTACAGCCAATGCGGTGGAAAAACACGATCAAAGCCGTCAAAATACTGAAAATTAGGAGGTTCCGTTATATGGGAGCTATTAGAAAAAGTGGATCTATATTTATAATTTTTAGTGGAGACATTAAGTAACCAATAATAACCCAACGCACAAAATTTCAGCGTATTCGGATGAAAAACGCGCTCAAGAACCCCTATACGTGGACCGATATATCCCATCTTCGAACTTGACCTGCCTGCAAGCAAAAGAAACCAGTGCAAAATTTCAGCACCCTATCTCAATTCCTTCGGAAGATAGCGTGATTACAACAGACGGACGGACATGGCTAGATCGTCTTAGAATCTTACCCTGATTAAGAATATATATACCTTATAGGGTCGGAAATGAATATTTCGATGAGTTACAAACGCAATGACAAAATTAATATACCCTCTATACTATGGTGGAGGGTATGAAAAAATGGGGTTATATGGGGACTACCCCAAAAAGTGGGCGAATACTAATTTTTGGTGGAGAGATTTGTTACCATATACGACTACAAAATACCAAATTGCAGCGAATTCGGTTGAAAAATGCGCCCAAGACCCCCAAAATACTGAAAATTAGGAGGTACCGTTATATGGGGGCTACCAGAAAAAGTGGACCTATATTTATAATTTTTTGTGGAGACATTTAATACCCAATAGGAACCCAATGTACCAAATTTCAATGAATTGGTTGATAAACGCGCTCAAGAACCCAAAAGTACCGAAAATTGGGTGTACCCATATATGGGCGCTATCCGAAAAATTGGCCTTTATTTATAATTTTTTGTGGAGAGATTTGGTACCTATTAAGAACTCAAAGTACTTAATTACAGCCAATGCGGTGGAAAAGTACGACCAAAACCGTCAAATTACTGAAAATTAGGAGGTACCGTTATATGGGGGCTTTCAGAAAAAATTGGACCTATATTTATAATTTTTAGTGGAGACATTAAGTATCCAATAAGAACGCAATGCACAAAATTTCAGCGTATTCAGATGAAAAACGCGCTCAAGAACTCCAAAATACCGAAAATTGGGAGTTACTGTTATATCGGACAGACGGACGGACGGACGGACATGGCTAGATCGTCTTAGAATTTTACCCTGATCAAGAATATATATACTTTATAGGGTCGGAAATGAATATTTCGATGAGTTACAAACGGAATGACAAAATTAATATACCCTCCATACTATGGTGGAGGGTATAAAAAGTGCGGACACATTTTACGAGCGCTTCCAGTTCTCGTTCCACCAGTTCTACGACTTCCAATCGTTCATCTCCTGAAAAATCTTGTGTGCTATGCCCTTCGCAATCTCATCATTTAAGATCATGACCTCCAGAGGTCATGATGTAAAAAATTGTAGCAGCACTCATAGTTGTACTAAGTGTAATAGAAAACATCACACTTTGCTACATCGGGAAGCTTTTTCAGTTACTAGTACTGCTAGTAATATTCCGCCATCCTCTCATGGTCCATCAGGTTCTGTTCCAGCTCCTCGTCTACCAGAAACTGCCAATTTTAACCCGAATCTTCCTTCTACGTCTTCTGGCCAACAATCTATTTCTGTGAATAGACAGGTGTTTCATACGTCACAAAATAGGACGGTTCTATTGGGCACAGCTATGGTGAATATTGTTCATCAGGGTAGTACCTATCCAGCTCGTGGATTGATTGATCCTGCATCTGAAACATCTTTTATTACTGATAGATTACAACAGCGTTTGGGCCTTTCAACAACTTCCACTCAAGCCACTATTTCTGGTGTTAATCAAACTGTGTCAACATTGTCTAAGAAATTGTGTTCATTTGGTATTGCATCATCTTTAGATTCTTCACTGTTCATGGAAGTTACAGCTTTTGTAGTTCCTACCATTTCTAGAAATCTTTCACCATTTATGGTTAGTCGTGAATTATCATCTAAATTGCCAAATCTACGTCTGGCTGACTCTCAATTATTTGACTGTCGACCAGTTGATATGTTATTAGGTGCTGATATTCTCTTACATGGAATGCAATATAATATTTTGTGTTCTTTAATTGCGCAAAATACTGTGTTTGGCTGGATCATTACTGGTCCCATTTCTGCTAACAACATCAGAGTATTTTCTACTAACGTCGTATATTCTGAAGAAGATAATATAAATAAGACACTTCTGCGATTTTGGGAACTAGAAGAGGTTCCAAAGCGCTCCATCTTGTCTCCTGCTGACAAATAATGTGAGGAAAATTATAAAAAAACTACTAGAAGGGACTCCAATGGTAGATATATTGTCACTCTAACAATCAAACCAGAATTCTTTGGCCAACCTAACTTTGGTCATTTTAGAGCAAATTGTCTACGACAATTCATTCGTAATGAGGCTTCTCTGCTCAAAAAACCAAATATTAAGCAAATTTATGATGGTGTGGTGAAGGAATATTTAGAATTAAATCATATGAAATCAGTAACTGTTCCTTCTGCAAATAGCACGGTTTGCTATTTGCACCATCCAGTAATAAATCCAGAGAAACAAACTACTAAATTAAGGATGGTTTTTAATGCCTCAAATAAAACATCAAATGGTAATAGCTTGAATGAGGTGCTCTATGTCGGTTCAGTTAGATTTAGTTCTACTCATTCTGAGATGGAGAGTAGTCAAATATGTTTTCAATTGCGATTTTACGCAAATGTATCGTCAAATTCTACATTATGTTCTACATTATGCATTATGTATCTTCCGATGATAATCCTGCTGATTTGGGAAGTCGCGGACTTACGCCCGCTGAATTGGCTGATTCTCAAATTTGGTGGCACGGACCACATTGGCTCCGTTTAAAAAGTTCTGAATGGAAGTTGCGCGACTTGTCCGCTTTTGATACGGATGTAGAAATTCGTGCAATTAGAAGTCACTTTTTATACTTTGAAAATTTCGTTGAAGTTTTTTCGTCGTTCGATAGGGCTTTACGAGTCGTATCATTCACTTTTAGATTTTTTCACAAATTGAGACATTAGACCATGTCATAGATATACTAAAAGGTAGTTGTTCAAAATGCTTTGAACAGAAATTTAATTTGTCAGCTCTTCTTGCCAGTCGTCAGCATGTTCAAAATACTTTGAACAGAATTTTGTAGTACAGAAGATTTGATCGTTGGATTGTTTTAAGATAAGAGTCTAAAATCCCACATGCACCGTTGATAAGACTGTTGTTGTTGGTGGTGAGATTTTATGACGCACACGATGAGAAACTCTCCACAGATCAAATTCTATTATTAGAACAAATAGTTTACTGATAAGTATTTGGTGTTTGGGATTAGGCTAAGAAAGAGTTGTTTAAGTAGAACCTAAGGATAAATATTTTAAAATAAAATTAGTGCCTTACAACCACTCACACAGAACGGTCGTGTATCGCCGTGTCTCAATAATTTTGTGTACAGAGGAGTGTCTTACATCCACTCAACAAGAACGGTCGGCTGTACGTGTCTTATCATTTGTTATACAGACGAGCTGCGGCTGTCTGTATATTTTAAATAGTATGGAGGGTATATTAATTTTGTTTTTCCGTTTGTAACTCATCGAAATAATCATTTCCGACCCTATAAAGTATATATATTCTTGATCAGCGTAAAATTCTATGACGATATAGCCATGTCCGTCTGTCTGCTGTAATCACTCTAGCGTCTAAACGAATTGAGATAGATCGCCAACATTTTGCATAGAGTCGTCTTTTGTCTGCAGGCAGGTCAAGTTTGAAGATGGGATTTATCGGTCCACGTTTAGGCATAGCTCCCATATGGGGATACCCCCAAATTTTCGGTATTTTGGGGTTCTTGAGCGCGTTTTTCAACCGAATTCACTGAAATTTGCTATATTGAGTTTTTTTTAGGTGCTTAATATCACCACAAAAAATTATAAATATAGGTCCACTTTTTCTGGTAGCCCCCATATAACGGTACCTCCTAATTTTCAGTATTTTGGAGGTTTTGATCGTATTTTTCCGCCGAATTAGCTGTAATTTAGTACTTTGAGTTCATATTGGGTTACACATCTCTCCACAAAAAATTATAAATATAGGTCAATTTTTTCTGGTAGCCCCCATATAAGGGTACCCCCCAAATGTCGGTATTTTGGGGTCTTGAGCGTGTTTTTCAACCGAATTCGCTGAAATTTGGTACATTTGGTTCTTATTGGGTGCCAAATATATCCACTAAAAATTATAAATATAGGTCCAATTTTTCTAGTAGCCCCCATATAAGGGTATGCCCAATTTTCGCTATTTTGAGGTTCTTGAGCACGTTTTTCAACCGAATTCGCTGAAATTTGGTATTTTGTAGCCGTATATGGTAACAATTTTCCATACAAAAAATTATTAATATGCACCCCCTTTTTGGGGTAGTCCCCATATAACTCCCTTTTTTATATTAAATTAGTTATGCAATTTGTTCCGCGTTTTGGATTTGGTTCTAAGACTCTGTTGTAATCATATCACCTAGCCCCTGTGTGGGAGGTACCAGAAGGAGTGGACCGATATTTCCCATCTTCGAACTTGAACTAAGATTGGAAGAAATAATAAGATGGCCAAAGTTTGGATGAAATCAAAATTTTCTGGAACAAATTTGGCCCAAAGGAACATTTTAACCGTGTCAAAGTGTATATACCCTCATTATCCATAAATTTTTAATGGACAATTATACACTCAATCGTCCATTAACAATTTCTGAAATTTGTTTTATAGTTTACATTGTGGTTTACATAACCGGTTTGTGGAAATGTCGATATAGGTCCACTTTTTGGTATTTTCCCTATATTTTCATTTCAAGTACCTGTCTGTATATCTATGGTGGAGAGTATCCAAAGTTCGGCCCGGCCGAACTTAACGCTTTTTCACTTGTTTATATTAAATTAGTTATGCAATTTGTTCCACGTTTTGGATTTGGTTCTAAGACTCTGTTGTAATCATATCACCTAGCCCCTGTGTTGGAGGTACCAGAAGGAGTGGACCGATATTTCCCATCTTCGAACTTGAACTAAGTTTGGGAGAAATAATAAGATGGCCAAAGTTTGGATGAAATCAAAATTTTCTGGAACAAATTTGGCCCAAAGAAACATTTTAACCGTGTCAAAGTGTATACACCCTCATTATCCATAAATTTTTAATGGACAATTATACACTCAATTGTCCATTAACAATTTCTGAAATTTGTTTTATAGTTTACATCGTGGTTTACGTAACCGGTTTGTGGAAATGTCGATATAGGTCCACTTTTTGGTAGTTTCCCTATATTTTCATTTCAAGTACCTGTCTGTGTATCTATGGTGGAGGGTATTCAAAGTTCGGCCCGGCCGAACTTAACGCTTTTTCACTTGTTAATGTTGTTTTTCCGTTTGTAACTCATCGAAATAATCATTTCCGACCATATAAAGTATATATATTCTTGATCAGCGTAAAATTCTATGACGATATTGCCATGTCCGTCGGTCTGTTGTAATCACTCTAGCGTCTAAACGAATTGAGATAGATCGCCAACATTTTGCATAGAGTCGTCTTTTGTCTGCAGGCAGGTCAAGTTTGAAGATGGGGTTTATCGGTCCACGTTTAGGCATAGCTCCCATATGGGGGTACCCCCAAATTTTCGGTATTTTGGGGTCCTTGAGCGCGTTTTTCAACCGAATTCGCTGAAATTTGCTATATTGAGTTCTTTTTAGGTGCTTAATATCACCAAAAAAAAATATAAATATAGGTCCACTTTTTCTGGTAGCCCCCATATAACGGTACCTCCTAATTTTCAGTATTTTGGAGGTTTTGATCGTATTTTTCCGCCGAATTAGCTGTAATTTAGTACTTTGAGTTCATATTGGGTTACACATCTCTCCACAAAAAATTATAAATATAGGTCAATTTTTTCTGGTAGCCCCCATATAAGGGTACCCCCAAATGTCGGTATTTTGGGGTTCTTGAGCGTGATTTTCAACCGAATTTGCTGAAATTTGGTACATTTGGTTCTTATTGGGTGCCAAATATGTCCACCAACAATTATAAATATAGGTCCAATTTTTCTAGTAGCCCCCATATAAGGTTATCCCTAATTTTCGCTCTTTTGAGGTTCTTGAGCACGTTTTTCAACCGACTTCGCTGAAATTTGGTATTTTGTAGTCGTATATGGTAACAATTTTCCATACAAAAAACTATTAATATGCACCCCCTTTTTGGGGTAGTCCCCATATAACCCCCTTTTTATACCCTCCACCATAGTATGGAGGGTATATCAATTTTGTTTTTCCGTTTGTAACTCATCGAAATAATCATTTCCAACCCTATAAAGTATATATATTCTTGATCAGCGTAAAATTCTATGACGATATAGCCATGTCCGTCTGTCTGTTGTAATCACTGTAGCGTCTAAACGAATTGAGATAGATCGCCAACATTTTGCATAGAGTCGTCTTTTGTCTGCAGGCAGGTCAAGTTTGAAGATGGGGTTTATCGGTCCACGTTTAGGCATAGCTCCCATATGGGGGTACCCCCAAATTTTCGGTATTTTGGGGTTCTTGAGCGCGTTTTTCAACCGATTTCGCTGAAATTTGGTACTTTAAGCTCTTATTGGGAAGCAAATCTCCCTACTAAAAATTATAAATATAGGTCAATTTTTTCTGGTACCCCCCATATAACGGTACCCCCAATTTTCGGTATTTTAAGGTTCTTGAGCGCGGTTTTCAACCAAATTCGCTGAAATTTGGTACTTTGAGCTCTTGTTGGGAAGCAAATCTCCCTACTAAAAATTATAAATATAGGTCAATTTTTTCTGGTACCCCCCATATAACGGTACCCCCAATTTTCGGTATTTTAAGGTTCTTGAGCGCGGTTTTCAACCAATTCGCTCTTGTTGGGAAGCAAATCTCCCTACTAAAAATTATAAATATAGGTCAATTTTTTCTGGTACCCCCCATATAACGGTACCCCCAATTTTCGGAATTTTAAGGTTCTTGAGCGCGGTTTTCAACCGAATTCGCTGAAATTTGGTATATAGGGTTCTTATTGGGTACCAAATTTACCCACTAAAAATTATAAATATAGGTCCACTTTTTCTGGTAGCCCCCATATAATGGTACCTCCCAATTTTCAGTATTTTGAAGGTTTTGATCGTATTTTTCCGGCGAATTAGCTGTATTTTAGTATTTTGAGTTGTTAATCTCTCCACAAAAAATTATGAATATAGGTCCACTTTTTCGAATAGCATCCATATAAGGCTACCCTAAATTTTCGGTATTTTGGGGTTCTTGAACACGGTTTCAACCGAATTTGCTGCAATTTGGTATTTTGTAGTCGTATATGGTAACAAATCGTTCTACCAAAAATTATTAATATTTGGGGTAGTCCCCATATAACCCCCTTTTTATACCCTTCACCATAGTATGGAGGGTATATTAATTTTGTCATTCCGTTTGTAACTCCTCGAAATATTCATTTCCGACCCTATAAAGTATATATATTCATGATCAGGGTAAAATTCTAAGACGATCTAGCCATGTCCGTCCGTCTGTCCGTCCGTCTGTTGTAATCACGCTATCTTCTGAAGGAATTGAGATAGGGTGCTGAAATTTTGCATAGGGTTGTCTTTTGTCTGCAGGCAGGTCAAGTTCGAAGATGGGATATATCGGTCCACGTTTAGGCATAGCTCCCATATAAGGGTACCCGGCAAATTTCGGTATTTTAGGGTTCTTGAGCGCCTTTTTCAGCCGAATTCGCTGAAATTTGGTACATTGGGTTCTTATTGGATACTAAATGTCTCCACAAAAAATTATAAGTATAGGTCCATATTTTCTGGTAGCCCCCATATAACGGAACCTCTAATTTTCAGTATTTTGGGGGTTTTGGTCGTATTTTTCCGCCGAATTGGCTGTAATTTAGTGTTTTGAGTTCTTAATAGGTACCTAACCTCTCTAAAAAAAATTATGTATATAGGTCAATTTTTTCGGGTAGCCCCCATATAAGGGTACCCCCCAATTTTCGGTATTTTGGGGTTCTTGAGCACGCTTTTCGCTGAACTTTGCTACATTGGGTTCTTATTGGGTATTTAATGTCCCCACAAAAAATTATAAATATAGGTCCACTTTTTCTGGTAGCCCCCATATAACGGTACCTCTTAATTTTCAGTATTTTGGGGGTTTTGATCGTATTTTTCCACCGAATTGGCTATAATTTAGTATTTCAAGTTCTTAATATGTACCAAATCTCTCCACAAAAAATTATAAATATATGTGAATTTTTTCCGATATCCCCCATATAAGGGTACCCCCCCAATTTTCGGAATTTTGGGGTTCTTGAGCGCATTTTTCAACCGAATACGCTGAAATTTGGTACATTGGGTTCTTAATAGGTTCCAAATCTCTCCACCAAAAATTATGAATATAGGTCCATTTTTTCGGATAGCCCCCATATAAGGGTACCCCCAATTTTCGGTATTTGGGGGTTCTTGTTTATATTAAAATATTTATCTGATTTGTTCCGCGTTTTGAGTTTGGTTCTAAGGCTCTGTTGTAATCATTTCACCTGCGGAGGATAGCGATATAAAAAATTAGAACGTAAGGTTCGATAATGATTTATAGCCGCATTTAGACCTAGTCTCTGTGTGGAGTTTCCAGAAGAATTGGACCAATTTTCACCATCTTCGAATATTAACTAAATTTGGATGAAATCTAAATTTTCTGAAACGAATTTGGCCCAAAGAAACATGGGGTCTAGAACGACATTGAGGCACATTTTCACCGTGATAAAGTGTATACACCCTCATTAACCATAATGCTGAGGGTATAATTATCCATTATAAATAAATTTTAAATAAATTTCTGAAATTTGTATTAAGATTTACATAATAATTTACATAATTTTTAGAAATGTTTGTATAGGTCCAGTTTTTGATATATTTCCTATATTTTCACTTCTAGTACCTGTCAGTATATCTATGGTGGAGGGTATCCAAAGTTCGGCCCGGCCGAACTTAACGCTTTTTCACTTGTTTATATTAATATAGTTATCTGATATGTTCCGCGTTTTGAGTTTGGTTCTAAGACTCTAGTGTAATCATTTCACCTGCAGAGGATAGCGAGGTAAAAAATTAGAACGTAAGCTTCGATAATGAACTATAGTCGCATTTAGACCTAGCCTCTGTGGAGGTTTCAGAAGGAGTGGACCGATATTCCCCATCTTCGAATTTGAATTATCAATTAAAAATTTCTGAAATTTGTATTATGGTTTACATAATCCGATTTTAGACATGTCGGTATAGGTCCACTTTTTGGTATGTTTCCTTTATTTTCATTTCTAGTACCTGTCAGTATATCAATGGTGGAGGATATACAAAGTTCGGCCCGCTTTTTCACTTGTTTATATTAAATTAGTTATGCAATTTGTTCCACGTTTTGGATTTGGTTCTAAGACTCTGTTGTAATCATATCACCTAGCCCCTGTGTGGGAGGTACCAGAAGGAGTGGACCGATATTTCCCATCTTCGAACTTGAACTAAGTTTGGAAGAAATAATAAGATGGCCAAAGTTTGGATGAAATCAAAATTTTCTGGAACAAATTTGGCCCAAAGAAACATTTTAACCGTGTCAAAGGGTATACACCGTCATTATCCATAAATTTTTAATGGACAATTATACACTCAATTGTCCATTAACAATTTCTGAAATTTGTTTTATAGTTTACATAACCGGTTTGTGGAAATGTCGGTATAGGTCCACTATTTGGTATTTTCCCTATATTTTCATTTCAAGTACCTGTCTGTATATCTATGGTGGAGGGTATCTAAAGTTCGGCCCGGCCGAACTTAACGCTTTTTCACTTGTTTATACCCTCCACCATAGTATGGAGGGTATATTAATTTTGTTTTTCCGTTTGTAACTCATCGAAATAATCATTTCCGACCCTATAAAGTATATATATTCTTGATCAGCGTAAAATTCTATGACGATATAGCCATGTCCGTCTGTCTGTCCGCCTGTCTGTTGTAATCACTCTAGCGTCTAAACGAATTGAGATAGATCGCCAACATTTTGCATAGAGTCGTCTTTTGTCTGCAGGCAGGTCAAGTTTGAAGATGGGGTTTATCGGTCCACGTTTAGGCATAGCTCCCATATGGGGGTACCCCCAAATTTTCGGTATTTTGGGGTTCTTGAGCGCGTTTTTCAACCGAATTCGCTGAAATTTGCTATATTGAGTTCTTTTTAGGTGCTTAATATCACCACAAAAATTATAAATATAGGTCCACTTTTTCTGGTAGCCCCCATGTAACGGTACCTCCTAATTTTCAGTATTTTGGAGGTTTTGATCGTATTTTTCCGCCGAATTAGTTGTAATTTAGTACTTTGTGTTCATATTGGGTTACACATCTCTCCACAAAAAATTATAAATATAGGTAAATTTTTTCTGGTAGCCCCCATATAAGGGTACCCCCAAAATGTCGGTATTTTGGGGTTCTTGAGCGTGTTTTTCAACCGAATTCGCTGAAATTTGGTACATTTGGTTCTTATTGGGTGCCAAATATCTCCACCAAAAATTATAAATATAGGTCCAATTTTTCTAGTAGCCCCCATATAAGGGTATCCCTAATTTTCGCTATTTTGAGGTTCTTGAGCACGTTTTTCAACCGACTTCCCTGAAATTTGGTATTTTGTAGTCGTATATGGTAACAATTTTCCCTACAAAAAATTATTAATATGCACCCCCTTTTTGGGGTAGTCCCCATATAACCCCCTTTTTATACCCTCCACCATAGTATGGAGGATATATTAATTTTGTTTTTCCGTTTGTAACTCATCGAAATAATCATTTCCAACCCTATAAAGTATATATATTCTTGATCAGCGTAAAATTCTATGGCGATATAGCTATGTCCGTCTGTCTGTTGTAATCACTCTAGCGTCTAAACGAATTGAGATAGATCGCCAAAATTTTGCATAGAGTCGCCTTTTGTCTGCAAGCAGGTCAAGTTTGAATATTGGGGTTATCGGTCCACGTTTAGGCATAGCTCCCATATGGGGGTACCCCCAAATTTTCGGTATTTTGCGGTTCTTGAGCGCGTTTTTCAACCGAATTCGCTGAAATTTGCTCTATTCAGTTCTTTTTAGGTGTTTAATATCTCTACAAAAAATTATAAATATAGGTCCACTTTGTCTGGTAGCCCCCATATAAGGGTATCCCCAATTTTCGCTATTTTGAGGTTCTTGAGCACGTTTTTCAACCGAATTCGCTGAAATTTGGTATTTTGTAGTCGTATATGGTAACAATTTTCCCTAAAAAAAATTATTAATATGCACCCCCTTTTTGGTGTAGTCCCCATATAACCCCCTTTTTTATATTAAATTAGTTATGCGTTTTGGATTTGGTTCTAAAACTCTGTTGTAATCATATCACCTAGCCCCTGTGTGGGAGGTACCAGAAGGAGTGGACCGATATTTCCCATCTTCGAACTTGAACTAAGTTTGGAAGAAATAATAAGATGGCCAATGTTTGGATGAAATCAAAATTTTCTGGAACAAATTTGGCCCAAAGGAACATTTTAACCGTGTCAAAGTGTATACACCCTCATTATCCATAAATTTTTAATGGACAATTATAATCTCAATTGTCCATTAACAATTTCTGAAATTTGTTTTATAATTTACATTGTGGTTTACATAACCGGTTTGTGGAAATGTCGATATAGGTCCACTTTTTGGTATTTTCCCTATATTTTCATTTCAAGTACCTGTCTGTATATCTATGGTGGAGAGTATCCAAAGTTCGGCCCGGCCGAACTTAACGCTTTTTCACTTGTTTATATTAAATTAGTTATGCAATTTGTTCCACGTTTTGGATTTGGTTCTAAGACTCTGTTGTAATCATATCACCTAGCCCCTGTGTGGGAGGTACCAGAAGGAGTGGACCGATAATTCCCATCTTCGAACTTGAACTAAGTTTGGAAGAAATAATAAGATGGCCAAAGTTTGGATGAAATCAAAATTTTCTGGAACAAATTTGGCCCAAAGAAACATTTTAACCGTGTCAAAGTGTATACACCCTCATTATCCATAAATTTTCTGAAATTTGAGAAATTTGAAATTTCTGAAATTTGTTTTATAGTTTACATTGTGGTTTACATTACCGGTTTGTGGAAATGTAGATATAGGTCCACTTTTTGGTATTTTCCCTATATTTTCATTTCAAGTACCTGTCTGTATATCTATGGTGGAGGGTATCTAAAGTTCGGCCCGGCCGAACTTAACGCTTTTTCACTTGTTTATACCCTCCACCATAGTATGGGGGGTATATTAATTTTGTTTTTCCGTTTGTAACTCATCGAAATAATCATTTCCGACCCTATAAAGTATATATATTCTTGATCAGCGTAAAATTCTATGACGATATAGCCATGTCCGTCTGTCTGTCCGCCTGTCTGTTGTAATCACTCTAGCGTCTAAACGAATTGAGATAGATCGCCAACATTTTGCATAGAGTCGTCTTTTGTCTGCAGGCAGGTCAAGTTTGAAGATGGGGTTTATCGGTCCACGTTTAGGCATAGCTCCCATATGGGGGTACCCCCAAATTATCGGTATTTTGGGGTTCTTGAGCGCGTTTTTCAACCGAATTCGCTGAAATTTGCTATATTGAGTTCTTTTTAGGTGCTTAATATCACCACAAAAATTATAAATATAGGTCCACTTTTTCTGGTAGCCCCCATATAAGGGTATCCCCAATTTTCGGTATTTTGAGGTTCTTGGGCGCGAATACGCTGAAATTGGGTACATTGGGTTCTTATTGGGTACTTAATGTCCCCACAAAAAATTATAAATATAGGTCCACGTTTTCTGGTAGCCCCCATATAACGGTACCTCCTAATTTTCAGTATTTTGGGGGTTTTGATCGTATTTTTCCACCGAATTAGCTATAATTTAGTATTTCAAGTTCTTAATATGTACCAAATCTCTCCACAAAAAATTATAAATATATGTGAATTTTTCGGATTTCCCCCATATAAGGGTATCCCCAATTTTCGGTATTTGGGGGTTCTTGAGCACGTTTTTCAAGCGAATACGCTGAAATTTGGTACATTGGGTTCTTAATAGGTTCCAAATCTCTCCACCAAAAATTATGAATATAGGTCCATTTTTTCGGATAGCCCCATATAAGGGTACCCCCAATTTTCGGTATTTGGGGGTTCTTGTTTATATTAAAATATTTATCTGATTTGTTCCGCGTTTTGAGTTTGGTTCTAAGACTCTGTTGTAATCATTTCACCTGCAGAGGATAGCGAGGTAAAAAATTAGAACGTAAGCTTCGATAATGAACTATAGTCGCATTTAGACCTAGCCTCTGTGGAGGTTTCAGAAGGAGTGGACCGATATTCCCCATCTTCGAATTTGAATTATCAATTAAAAATTTCTGAAATTTGTATTATGGTTTACATAATCCGATTTTAGACATGTCGGTATAGGTCCACTTTTTGGTATGTTTCCTTTATTTTCATTTCTAGTACCTGTCAGTATATCTATGGTGGAGGGTATACAAAGTTCGGCCCGCGTTTTCACTTGTTTATATTAAATTAGTTATGCAATTTGTTCCACGTTTTGGATTTGGTTCTAAGACTCTGTTGTAATCATATCACCTAGCCCCTGTGTGGGAGGTACCAGAAGGAGTGGACCGATATTTCCCATCTTCGAACTTGAACTAAGTTTGGAAGAAATAATAAGATGGCCAAAGTTTGGATGAAATCAAAATTTTCTGGAACAAATTTGGCCCAAAGAAACATTTAACCGTGTCAAAGTGTATACATCCTCATTATCCATAAATTTTTAATGGACAATTATACACTCAATTGTCGATTATCAATTTCTGAAATTTGTTTTATAGTTTACATTGTGGTTTACATAACCGGTTTGTGGAAATGTCGATATAGGTCCACTTTTTGGTATTTTCCCTATATTTTCATTTCAAGTACCTGTCTGTATATCTATGGTGGAGGGTATCCAAAGTTCGGCCCGGCCGAACTTAACGCTTTTTCACTTGTTTATATTAAATTAGTTATGCGTTTTGGATTTGGTTCTAAGACTCTGTTGTAATCATATCACCTAGCACCTGTGTGGGAGGTACCAGAAGGAGTGGACCGATATTTCCCATCTTCGAACTTGAACTAAGTTTGGAAGAAATAATAAGATGGCCAATGTTTGGATGAAATCAAAATTTTCTGGAACAAATTTGGCCCAAAGGAACATTTTAACCGTGTCAAAGTGTATACACCCTCATTATTCATAAATTTTTAATGGACAATTATAATCTCAATTGTCCATTAACAATTTCTGAAATTTGTTTTATAATTTACATTGTGGTTTACATAACCGGTTTGTGGAAATGTCGATATAGGTCCACTTTTTGGTATTTTCCCTATATTTTCATTTCAAGTACCTGTCTGTATATCTATGGTGGAGGGTATCCAAAGTTCGGCCCGGCCGAACTTAACGCTTTTTCACTTGTTTATATTAAATTAGTTATGTAATTTGTTCCACGTTTTGGATTTGGTTCCCTATATTTTCATTTCAAGTACCTGTCTGTATATCTATGGTGGAGGGTATCCAAAGTTCGGCCCGGCCGAACTTAACGCTTTTTCACTTGTTTATATTAAATTAGTTATGCGTTTTGGATTTGGTTCTAAGACTCTGTTGTAATCATATCACCTAGCACCTGTGTGGGAGGTACCAGAAGGAGTGGACCGATATTTCCCATCTTCGAACTTGAACTAAGTTTGGAAGAAATAATAAGATGGCCAATGTTTGGATGAAATCAAAATTTTCTGGAACAAATTTGGCCCAAAGGAACATTTTAACCGTGTCAAAGTGTATACACCCTCATTATTCATAAATTTTTAATGGACAATTATAATCTCAATTGTCCATTAACAATTTCTGAAATTTGTTTTATAATTTACATTGTGGTTTACATAACCGGTTTGTGGAAATGTCGATATAGGTCCACTTTTTGGTATTTTCCCTATATTTTCATTTCAAGTACCTGTCTGTATATCTATGGTGGAGGGTATCCAAAGTTCGGCCCGGCCGAACTTAACGCTTTTTCACTTGTTTATATTAAATTAGTTATGTAATTTGTTCCACGTTTTGGATTTGGTTCTAAGACTCTGTTGTAATCATATCACCTAGCCCCTGTGTGGGAGGTACCAGAAGGAGTGGACCGATATTTCCCATCTTCGAACTTGAACAAAGTTTGGAAGAAATAATAAGATGGCCAAAGTTTGGATGAAATCAAAATTTTCTGGAACAAATTTGGCCCAAAGAAACATTTTAACCGTGTCAAAGTGTATACACCGTCATTATCCATAAATTTTTAATGGACAATTATACACTCAATTGTCCATTAACAATTTCTGAAATTTGTTTTATAGTTTACATTGTGGTTTACATAACCGGTTTGTGGAAATGTCGATATAGGTCCACTTTTTGGCATTTTCCCTATATTTTCATTTCAAGTAACTGTCTGTATATCTATGGTGGAGGGTATCCAAAGTTCGGCCCGGTCGAACTTAACGCTTTTCCACTTGTTTATATTAAATTAGTTATGCAATTTGTTCCGCGTTTTGGATTTGGTTCTAAGACTTTGTTGTAATCATATCACCTAGCCCCTGTGTGGGAGGTACCAGAAGGAGTGGACCGATATTTCCCATCTTCGAACTTGAACAAAGTTTGGAAGAAATAATAAGATGGCCAAAGTTTGGATGAAATCAAAATTTTCTGGAACAAATTTGGCCCAAAGAAACATTTTAACCGTGTCAAAGTGTATACACCGTCATTATCCATAAATTTTTAATGGACAATTATACACTCAATTGTCCATTAACAATTTCTGAAATTTGTTTTATAGTTTACATTGTGGTTTACATAACCGGTTTGTGGAAATGTCGATATAGGTCCACTTTTTGGTATTTTCCCTATATTTTCATTTCAAGTACCTGTCTGTATATCTATGGTGGAGGGTATCTAAAGTTCGGCCCGGCCGAACTTAACGCTTTTTCACTTTTTCACTTGTTAATTTTGTTTTTCCGTTTGTAACTCATCGAAATAATCATTTCCAACCCTATAAAGTATATATATTCTTGATCAGCGTAAAATTCTATGACGATATAGCAATGTCCGTCTGTCTGTCCGCCTGTCTGTTGTAATCACTCTAGCGTCTAAACGAATTGAGATAGATCGCCAACATTTTGCATAGAGTCCACTTTTGTCTGCAGGCAGGTCAAGTTTGAAGATGGGGTTTATCGGTCCACGTTTAGGCATAGCTCCCATATGGGGGTACCCCCAAATTTTCGTTTTTCAACCGAATTCGCTGAAATTTGCTCTATTGAGTTCTTTTTAGGTGCTTAATACCTCTACAAAAAATTATAAATATAGGTCCACTTTTTCTGGTAGCCCCCATATAACGGCAACTCCTAATTTTCAGTATTTTGGAGGTTTTGATCGTATTTTTCCGCCGAATTAGCTGTAATTTAGTATTTTGAGTTCATATTGGGTTGCAAATGTCTCCACTAAAAATTATAAATATCGGTCAATTTTTTCTGGTAGCCCCCATATAAGGGTACCCCCCAAATGTCGGTATTTTGGGGTTCTTGAGCGTGTTTTTTAACCGAATTCGCTGAAATTTGGTACATTTGGTTCTTATTGTGTGCCAAATATCTCCACCAAAAATTATAAATATAGGTCCAATTTTTCTAGTAGCCCCCATATAAGGGTATCCCCAATTTTCGCTATTTTGAGGTTCTTGAGCACGTTTTTCAACCGAATTCGCTGAAATTTGGTATTTTGTAGTCGTATATGGTAACAATTTTCCCTACAGAAAATTATTAATATGCATCCCCTTTTTGGGGTAGTCCCCATATAACCCCCTTTTTTTATATTAAATTAGTTATGCGTTTTGGATTTGGTTCTAAGACTCTGTTGTAATCATATCACCTAGCCCCTGTGTGGAGGTACCAGAAGGAGTGGACCGATATTTCCCATCTTCGAACTTGAACTAAGTGTTGAAAAGGCAAGTAGGCCGAGCTGGTGGTTTACACTGGGATTGTGAATAAAATACAACTTGTTCCATAAAAGTTGATTTGTTTGAAATGTATTTCTCTTAAAATTCCTAAATTACAAAAAAATTAGGAATTAAAAAAACTATAAAATAGTAAATATAAAACAAGCCATACTTTTTGGTATGAAAACCACAAAAATTTTTAAAATAGTTCAAAAAATCAGTTCCTGAGCACAGCGTATTATCCAACTTATTGGTATTTATTTAGGACAGAAAATGGCGGTACTCAGGGACGCTACTTGACATTTTTTCTAAGTTTCGTTAAATATTTACAATAAATTAACATTCCGAATAATTATTATTTCATAAGCAACAGTGTTGCAAGATCGTTTACAAATCAATGAGATTTTGGGAGTGCCGCTAACATTCCCCCCGCAGTATGGCAAGGAACCTTTCCGCTGCCAGACTCTCGTTGAGGGGCTACGTCCAAAATTGCCAATTTAGTTGCAGGCCGATCCATGATACCTCGTTGTGTGAGCACTTTTGCACTACGGACCTGTCCATCACTTGCCAATCTCGTTTGAAGTACTTTACCACGCAGCCAAACATTTCGAGGTAGAGAAGGATCAACAATAATCACTAAGTCCCCCTGACATAATGGTTTAGATTTTTCGTACCATTTCGACATACAAGTTAACGAAGGCAAAAATTCAGCTAACCACTTTTTCCAAAATATGTTTGCATATTGTTGAGAAAGCAGCCAATTTTGCTTTAATAATATGCCACTGTCGCTGCAAACTGATATCGGTTTCAACCCACTTGAACTTCCCACTAGGAAGTGATTTGGAGTTAAAGCCTCTGACGTTTCGTCGTCCACAGGAACATAAGCAAGAGGCCTAGAATTTACGATATTTTCAACTTCTATTAAGGTACTTAATAGGAGCTCATCACTAGGACACCTTGCAGGCATAATTTTATATAAAATAGTTTTAATTGATCGTACAAGCCGCTCCCACGCACCTCCCATGTGAGGTGAGGCAGGAGGATTAAAATTCCATTTTGTCGTAGTACTAGTGAAAGTTTTTACTAACTCATCTTTATCTACCTCAGTTACCGCCTCACGTAACTCTCTCTCTGCGCCAACAAAATTTGTGCCATTGTCACTATAGAATTCAAGTGGAATTCCTCTTCGTGCCATAAAATTTCGAATGGCTAGAATACATGAACTTGTTGTCAGCGAATATGCAATCTCGATGTGAATTGCTCGTATGGTCAAACATGTAAACAGACATCCATATCTTTTTTCCTTGTGACGATTGACGGTGACCAATATGGGACCAAAGAAATCTATTCCGGTAAAAGAAAATGGTGCACCGAATGAAGCCAGTCGTGCTCTAGGCAATTTTGCCATTTGTGGACTTTGTGGAATAGCTTTGTGGATTTTACACATTTGACAGGATCGTATTATTGTTTTAAATGTCGTACGTAGTCTGGAAATCGAGAATTTTTGTCTGATTTCATTGATGGCTGTCTCATGATTCATATGGTGAAATTTCTCATGATAGTGTAACAATATCAGTTTTGTTATATGACATTCTCTAGGTAAGAAAATAGGGCGTTTTTGTTCCCAAGGCACATCTGCTTCATCAATTCTTCCATACACACGTAAAACGCCATCTTCCAGATACGGTGATTTGCAATAAATATCGCTGGATTTGTGTATAGAGGCTTTCGACATAAGTTGTGATATTTCTACGGAATATGTTTCACTTTGAGCCTGCCTATATAAAATTGTTTCTGCTCGTTTTAGCTCCTCTTGAGTTAATTCATGAGTTTGTTTCTTAATTCTACGACAATTGTTAATAAATCGTAGTACATATGCAGCCGTCCTTAAAAGGCGGACCCATTTCGAAAATCTGAGTACATCAAAAGTTGTATATAATGTTGTAATTTTAAAAGAATGATGTACTCGTTCTTCTTCCGTTGGTTCAGGATGAGCACTTGTTTTAGGCCACTCCTCTTCAGGCAAATGTAAAAAATCTGGACCGTTAAACCATCTACTATCTATAGAAATTACAGGTATCTTCGACCATTTTGTAGCATCGTCAGCTACGTTTTGCTTGCTTGGGACCCACTTCCATTCATTGAGCGAAGACAACTCTAAAATCTCTGTGACTCGAAAAGCCACAAACTGATTATATTTTCTGGCATCAGAAGTGATCCAGCTTAGCACTGTTTTTGAATCAGACCAATAATATTTTTTAGATATTTTAATATCATGATTTTCCATTACAAATTTGACAAAACGAGAACCTATAAGGGCGGCCATTAGTTCCAGACGTGGCACAGATCTTAATAGGTGCTACCCTGGTTTTCGACCCCACAATGGAGCAAACGATTGTATCATTCTTTTTCAATCTGAAATAGCAGACAGCTGCATAAC
>NW_026883608.1:0-5094 GCF_032173495.1 Musca vetustissima
GCTATAACTAAATCTAAACCCATTTTCAGGAAACCTAATACACATCATATGGCAGCTATATCTAAATCTGGACCGATTTTCAGGAAATTTGACACACATCAGTCTAGACCTAATTCAGTACCCAATGCAAATTTCGTGCAACTCGAAAGATATATAGGGACTTTGGTACACCATTTACATATAATCGGACGAAAATATATATGGGAGCTATATCTAAATCTGGACCGATTTTCAGGAAACTTGGCAAACATCTCTCTGCACCTAATTCTGTACGCTGTGCCAAATTTCGTGCAAATCGAATGATATATAGGGACTTTGGTGCGCCATTTACCTTAAATCGGACTAAACTATATATGGGAGCTATATCTAAATCTTAACCGATTTTCTCGAAACTTGGCACACATCCCTCTGGACATAATTCAGTACTCTGTGCCAAATTTCGTGCAAATCGAATTATATATAGGGACTTTGGTGCGCCATTTACCTTAAATCGGACGAAACTATATATGGGAGCTATATCTAAATCTGAACCGATTTTCTCGAAACTTGGCACACATCCCTCTGGACCTAATTCAGTACTCTGTGCCAAATTCCGTGCAAATCGAATGATATATAGGGACTTTGGTGCGGCATTTACCTTAAATCGGACGAAACTACATATGGGAGCTATATCTAAATCTGAACCGATTTTCTCGAAACTTGGCACACATCCCTCTGGGCCTAATTCAGTACTCTATGCCAAATTTCGTGCAAATCGAAAGATATATAGGGACTTTGGTGCCCCATTTATCTTAAATGGGATGCAAATATATATGGGATCTATATCTAAATCTGAACCGATTTTTCTCAATTTCGATAGGGTTCGTCCTTGGACCAAATAAGTGACCTGTGCCAAATTTCATCCAATTCGGATAATAAATGCGACCTGTACTTTGTTTACAATTTAACATGGACAGACGGACGGACAGACGGACATGCGTAAATCGACTCAGAAAGTGATTCTTCTCAAAAGGAATCATGTGTCTATCTCGTTTCCTTTTGCCTGTTACAAACATATGCACAAAGACATAATACCCTGTACCACAGTGTGGTAAGGGGTATAAAAATATGGGAGCTAAATCTAAATCTGAACCGATTTTTAGGAAACTTAACACACATCATTCTAAACTTAATTCAGTAGACTGTGCCATGTTTCGTGCAAATCGAAATATATATAGGGACTTTGGTGCACCATTTACATTTAATCGGAAGCTTTATCTAAATCTGAACCGATTTTCAGGAAACTTCACACACATCATTCTAGACTTAATTCAGTAAACTGTGCGAAGTTTCGTGCAAATCGAAAGATGTACAGGGACTTCGGTGCACCATTTACATTTAAATGGACGAACATATATATGGGAGCTTTATCTAAATCTGAACCGATTTCCAGGAAACTTAACACACATCATTCTCGACCTAATTCATTATGCTGTGCCAAATTTCGTACAAATCGAAAGATATATAGGGACTTTGGTACACCATTTACATTATATCGGACGAAAATATATATGGAAGCTATATCTAAATCTGAACCGATTTTTCCCAATTTCAATAGGGTTCGTTCTTGGGCCAAATAAGTAACCTGTGCCAAATTCCATCCAATTCGGATCATAAATGCGACCAGTACTTTGTTTACAATTTAACATGGACAGACGGACGGACATGCATGAATCGACTTAGAAAGCGTTTCTATACATATTCTCAAAAGGAACCATGTGTCTATCTTGTTTCCTTTTGCCTGTTACAAACATATGCACAAATACATAATACCCTGTACCACAGTGTGGTGAAGTGTATAAAAATTTTGTTTGCCGAAAATTAAAAAAAGTAAATTTTAACACACCGTGGTAAAATACCTCAAATTGGCCGAGATTATGGAGGTTATGTCAAAACACGAACCAATATCGATATTGTTTGGCAAAGATATTTTTCAACCCGAAATATGGCATCTGCGGTAAAAAATTTAATGCTTCATTAAAATGTGGACATGTATCGAAAATCTGATTCTCACTCTCCAAGATCACGGAATGCAACATTTAAGCCACTTCACGGGGAGAATGAGATTTCTAAGAGATTATAGATTTTATGTTAACCAAATCGCTTAGTCCCTTTAAATTAAATGTACAAGTTTATGAAATATATTATTGACCCTTTGTGGGGGAGGAACCAGAAGGCGAGGGCGGACATCTAGACTTGGTTAAGATAATAGATTGTGGAAAGTTTGGTTTTAAATCGGACATTCTCTTCGTCTAATACTGGATTGTACCAAAAAGAACTTGAATTCCGTTTCGAACTTGAATTACGTCGACTCTAAATTGTCTGAAAAGGATTTGGTCCAAAGAAACCTGGGGTCTAAAACAGATATTTAGCCATAATGCTGAGGGTATAAAAAGGGGGTTATATGGCGTCTACTCCTAAAAGAGGGATAATATTAATATACAAAAGTGGTAAGTGAGTGAGTGACTGAGTATGAAATACAGGTTGGGAAGAGGTGTTGATGTATGGAAATGGTTTTAGAAATTCGTACTTATGTGCATGAAAAGTAAGTGGTAATAAATTTGATAATATTTGTATTTAGTTGACCCTGCAAATAGGAATAACGATTACAATAAAAAATGTATTTCCTTTTCTCCAGCTTACTATTTATACCCTTCACCACACTGTGGTACAGGGTATTATGTCTTTGTGCATATGTTTGTAACAGGCAAAAGGAAACGAGATAGACACATGGTTCCTTTTGAGAATATGCATAGAATCACTTTCTAAGTCGATTTATGCATGTCCGTCCGTCTGTCTGTCTGTCCATGTTAAATTGTAAACAAAGTACAGGTCGCATTTATGATCCGAATTGGATGAAATTTGGCATAGGTCACTTATTCGGCCCAAGGACGAACCCTATTGAAATTGGGAAAAATCGGTTCAGATTTAGATATAGCTCCCATATATATATTTAACCGATTTAATGTAAACGGTCCCTATATATCTTTCGATTTGCACGAAATTTTGTACAGCCTAATCATTTAAGTCTAGAATGATGTCTGCCAAGTTTCGTGAAAATCGGTTCAGATTTAGATATAGCTCCAATATATAGTTTCGTCCGATTTCATGTAAATGGTGCCCCAAAGTCCCTATATATCTTTCGATTTGCACGAAATTTGGCATAACGTATTAAATTAAGCCTAGAGTGATGTCTGCCAAGTGCCCCAAAGTCCCTATATATCGATTTGCGCGAAATTTAGCATAACGTACTGAATTGAGCCTAGAATGATGTCTGCCAAGTTTCGAGAAAATCGGTCTTGATTTAGATATAGCTCCCATATATAGTTTCGTCCGATTTCATGTAAATGGTGCCCCAAAGTCCCTATATATCCTTCGATTTGCTCGAAATTTGGCATAGCGAAATGGATTAGGTCTAGATTGATGTGTGTTAAGTTTGCTGAAAATCGGTTCAGATTTAGATATAGCTCCCATATATATTTTCGTCCGATTTAAGGTAAATGGTGTACCAAAGTCCCTATATATCTTTCGATTTGCACGAAATTTGGCATATCGTACTTAATTAAGTCTAGAATAGTGCACGTTAAGTTTCGTGAAAATCGGTTTGGATTTAAATATAGCTCCTATATACATTTTCGTCCGATTTAATGTAAATAGTGTACCGAAGTCCCTATACATATTTCGATTTGCACAAAATTTGGCATAGTGTACTGAAATGAGTCTGGAGATTTAAATGAAATGAGATTTATATATAGCTCCTATATTTTTATGCTTCCGATTTTATGTAAATTGTGCACTAAAGACCCAAAGTTTGTCCGATTGCCACACAATTATGTACAATGAACTGTTGTTATTCTCTGACAAGTCTCATTGAAATCGGTTCAGATTTTGATATAGCTTCTACATATATATTTTCGTCCAATTTTACACAAAATTGACAAAAATTTTGCACAACTTACTAAAGTTTTAAAATTTGGAAAGTTTTTAAATCGGTTCAGATTTTGATAGAGCTTCTATATATATTTTCTCCCGAGTTTTGGTAATTTTGTCCCATTGTAAGAAGCAACCCTATATCTGAACAAATGAAAAATTTAGTATAGGTTGCAGAATTCGACGTCTGTTAGCATTCATCTGTTGAATATACCTAAAGTGGTGAAGGGTATCATATAGTCGGCCCCGCCCGACTTTACTACTTTCCTTACTGGTTTTTAAATTACAAGTATTACATTGTCGACTGATCGGATTTTTTAACATTCCTTACAGTTAAACACATTTGAATGCGCGGACACACATCTTATTAAAGATGCATCTTCACATCGAACAGGAAATTTCAGCCCTTTATCTTCAATACCATCATTACAATAATTGTTACCACTTTTCATAATACACATATCCTCCCTACAGGTGCATCAACAATATTTTCAATTCCTTTTTCAAGAAAATCGAAAAATAAAAACATTCACACACACACCAATAAACACTTACCTTACAATTTCTGTGGCAGTCAATCGCTCAAAGACGGAAACTTCTCATTTTGAAACATTTGAATAAGTAAAGCATCGGAAATTGTATCCGTCTATTTCCCATGTACAATCGAAAGCATCCGGAAATTTTCACAGCAGGATTCCAAAAGAAATAAACATTGATTGCAAAACCAAAATTACGGAATAATTTCGACAAAGAAGATTTAAATTATTTTTTTTGTTTAAATTTATAAGAAAATAATGCAAAAATATATTTCAAAGATTTTCTGAGCCAATATTTCACTGCCAAATTTTTTTTTTTTTTGGCTTCTTATTGCTAAATATATGTTTTAATCAACTGCCATTCACGTCATCATTAAGTGTGATACGACACAGTGCCTAAGGAATTCTAATTCCCAATCGTACCTATATCTAACCTAGTCTGGTTTTTATAATAGTATCTCAACTATTATATTTGTATGTATGTGTTTTGTCTTCCTTTTGAAGTGGGAAAATACCATACAAAAATCCTGTTAAATAAAATACTCTATCGAAAACAATTCTCACCAACTTTAAAGGGACAAAAACGAGA